>NW_004444195.1:1822950-1823931 GCF_000243295.1 Trichechus manatus latirostris
AACACATGGGGAAATCGCATCAGATGATAAAATGGTAGACAATCATACAATACTGGGAATCATGACCTAGCCAAGTTGACAGATACTTTGGGTGGACACAATTCAATCCATGACAGACACCAATTTCTCAGGACCCAAGGACATGCAGTTTGAAAGTCAAGAATATTGTCTGTGATGTAAATTTGGAGTAATTAATGAATAGATAGTATTTAGAGCAATGATGCTAGATGAAATAACTCAGGAAATGAGCACCAATATAGAAGAGATTTGAGAACATCAACATTTAAAAGTTTATTTTCATTCAGAGTGTAGTTGTTCCATTTACCAAGTGAAGAAGGTTTTGGAAAAGAAGTGTTCAACTGTGTCAAAGGCCACTGATTAATTAAATAATTAATATGGCAAAGTAGAGGTCATTGGAGATGTTGACCAAAAATAGTTTTGGGAAGATGATAGGGAGAAAAACCTGACTGGAGAGAGTTCAAGAGAGAAAGGGAGTAAAGAGGATACAATAAAGAGGATCATTTGAGCAGGTTAGTTATTGAGATATTGGGAGGTATTGGGAGATATTGAGAGGGGTATATATAGTCAAGGGAGCTTTTCTTTTTTCCTTCCTTTTTTTTTTTTTTTTTTTGGTTAAGATGAAAGCCATTACAAGAATTTTGTGTATGGTGGCAATAATACTGTAGAGACAGTAAAATTAAGAAGCAGAAGAGAAAGGAACAATTATCAGGGAATTTTACAGATGAGGAAATTAAGGCATGAAGGATTGAGAAACTTGCCCTAGATTCCACTGCTAGTAACAGGGAGAATTGGAATAAAATCTCAGAATGTCTCACTCCAGTAATTCTCCTTTTAAGTTCTACTCTTAAACTACGTATCTTAAGGAGAGGATAATCAACTGGCTCACTGTAAGCTGGGTACCATCAGTGGCTGTTGAGTAGATTTGACTCATGGTGACCTCAGGTGTGTCAGAATAGAATT
>NW_004444195.1:1827849-1831215 GCF_000243295.1 Trichechus manatus latirostris
ATATACCATGGACTGTCAAAAGCACAAACAAATCTTGAAAGAAGTACAGCCAGAATGCTCCTTAGAAGCAAGGATGGCGAGACTACGTCTCACATACTTTGGACATGTTATCAGGAGGGATCAGTCCCTGGAGAAGGACGTCATGCTTGATAAAGTGGAGGGTCCTCAAAAAAGAGGAAGATCTTCAACAAGATGGATTGATACAGTGGGTGCAACACTGGGCTCAAGCATAACAACCATTGTGAGGATGGTGCAGGACCAGGCAGTGTTGCCTTCTGTTGTATGTACATAGGGTCGCTATGAGTAGGAACCGACTGGATGGCACCTAACAACCACAACAACAACAAACATTTACCATTTATGATAGTAAACTTTTGTAAAGTGCTAGACTGAGGAACAAGCGACTTTACGAATTACCCCCAAATATTGCAGAGATTTGTCTTCGTTTTCTGTATGTTTAAAAAGCCTTGCTCTTCATGAAGACTATACTATCATTAGTTAATACCTCAAGACATAAAATTCCCTTAAGTCTAAATTCATCACTAATGATGATGCATATCATTTCAAATAGTCTTGATAACTACCATTTTAGTTGGACTTCTGGCCAGATAACTTTAGAACATCTCTGTTTTTATTCTATAACAAGGCTGATGAAGTGCTCCAATGTTATGTTCAGGAAGATAAGTCAGTTTCATTCTCTTATGTTCACACTATTATCTTCGTCCCAAAGTTTGTCTTTCTGTTTCTTCCTTCCTTCATTTATTTCCTTCTCGTTTGGAAATCTTTTAAGCCAAGTGTCTTTTTCTAAGAATTAACTTGGTTAAAGTTAGTACTATTCTCCCTCCCACCCACCCCATCCCCACAAATAACAATCCCCACGTAAATAACATGCACACAGATATAATGCACGGAAATGATAAAATTATGTTAAAAAGGTCTGGCATAGCACACCCATGCATATACTGCGCATGTCTCGTGACATGTTCAGCAGTCAATTTCAGCCTCATTCACCCTTATTCAGTAGTCTGAAAATGTTACTTCTGATCATATTTGTATAGTAAATGTATAACCCATGGTCAATAAGTCATGGATTGAATTTGATAATACCCTGGTAAGCAGAAAATAAACAATTGAAGCTGCGTGTTTGCTCTGGGGCAGTTGGCCGCTGGGCCTGAGAGCGGTGGAGTTCCTTGTAGTCATCTGCACCAGGTGTGCTGTGCTGGAGGCTTTCAGAGGGTCGGTGGGAGGGCTGTGTTAGAGGCTGCCACAGCCGGAACACAGGCTGATCCCACAGCTGGAGGTCGTTGCCCACACACGGCCGGTCTCTCTGTAAAGCCAGGACGAAGGATGGTGCGGATGCGGGTGCGCACTGCCCCGGCCCTGCGGGGGGCCCCCTGGCGGCCAGTGGGACATCTCATTCGAGTGAGGGATCCGTGACCTCTTGGGCCTGTGGCTCTCACACCCACTCCGCATCATCCACATGCGCGGGAGATTCAAACGGCCCAAACTTCGCAGCAAGCCAGCTGGACAACTGGGTGGAATGCGTGTGGCTGCGGCTGGCGGGCCTTGCCCCCCTGTGAGCGACCTCTCTATCCCGGGGTGTGCAGACTCGCCCACCTACTGAGCTGGGGCTGGCAGTCCAGGCAGGGCTGTTTCAGGGGTGGAGAAAGTGATTTCTTCTTGCATTGAAGAAAGCGGTTTGCAGAGGAGGGTAGGCATCTTGGGAGAGGGGCTGCTTTAGAAACTCAAGGGTAGTCTGGTGAGGGTCTGCTGCTGGGAACCAAACCTCCGCATCAACAGGCACCAAGGCAAAGCCTTAACATTTGGTTGGGTAGAAAAAAAAATTGAAATTGAAGTCAGCAACATGTAAAATATTGGCATAATGCACTTATGAAAATAACACGTGGGTAATGCACTCGTTATTTGCTTAAAAGTACAATAAATATTTATAATTCTACTTAAATGGCCAAGTATATACTACAATATAATACAATGAGCTTAACAGTTAACCTCAACATATTGCTAAACTCTAACTCTTTCTTTAGGAAATTCAAATACTGTATTGGGTATGTGCCTCTCTGATAAAGACCAAGTGAGCATGTCCTAGTGAATCTGTATACTGAATATTGTAAAGCTTTTGTTAAATGAAAATTAAGTGCAAATAGTAGTTGTGGGTGGCACTCTCTTCTGACACCTTCAATGAATCTAACCATTTTGGGGACCACTGCCCTAGTGCTGGAGCCTGGTGGCACGGTAGTTAAGAGATTGGCTGCTCATCAAAAGGTGGGCAGTTCAAATACACCAGCAACTCCTTGGAAACCCTAGGGGCAATTCTACTCTGTTCTATGGGGTCACTGTGAGTCAGAATAGACTTGAGGGCAATGGGTTCAGTATGATTTTGGTTTTGGCTCTAGTGTTTACTATTAGAACAGTTCATAACAGAAAACTAGGGCATGTTAAATTTATAAATTTTTTTAAGACAGTTAAATGTTGAACATCCAAACAGAGTCATTAAACTCTTAAATAGAATAACAAACAATGAAATCTGACATTTATTAGGAAAAATATGCATTTCAGAAATATGGTAATTTGAATATGAATATAAAAATAAAATTGCTAGGAAACACAAACATTAATAGCTTTTAAATTAGTACACATTGGAGAGGAAGTAGGAATGAAAGCAGAAAGTTATTGAACTTATTCATAAAGAGCAAACACTAATTTATTCTCAGTTGTCAGTGTTAATACAGTCAGAAACAGTGAACCAATCAATGTTAATTGAGTTCTAAAGGGAACACATGCAGGAAATAGCTTTCAATATTATGAATAGTGAGTATATATGAAAAGGCAGCATTGAAATTAAATGGAATTTAATTCAGTCCCGAATACTTTCATTAACATAAAAAATGCTAGACATAGTGAATAGTTGATATGTACTTTTAATGCTGCTTTCTGTTTTTCAATACTTTGTTATGCAAAAATTTGAACACGTAGCAAAGTTGAAAGAACTTTTCAGCGAACACCGAAAATCCACCACCTAGATTCTACCATTAACGTTCTACTGTTGTTACTTAATTGTGTTTCTAGCAATACATCCCTCCCTCCTTCCATCCATGAATTCATCTTATATTCTACTTGTTGAAAGTAAATTGCAAAAGTCTGAACATCTTCCTCTAAACACTTCAGGATACAGTTGTTAGATAAAATTTACATAAAGCAAAATGCACACATCTTAAGTGTACATTGCCTAAATTTTGAAAAATGCATAATCCTGTGTATCTTGATACATCAAGATACAGAGCATTACCATCCACTCCAGAAAGTTCCCTCATCATCTTCCAAGTCCATCCCCAACCCTGCCCAAAA
>NW_004444195.1:1832183-1833834 GCF_000243295.1 Trichechus manatus latirostris
TTTTTGGGGGACACAATTCAATCCATGACACTTGGGGAGTGAAGTCAAGCATTAGGCAATATCTATTAAATCTCAGAGAACTGGCAAGTTATCTGCATTGTGGATGAATTATGGTCACATTTCTTCTTCTTCAGCTAGTTGATTATCTTTCAAATATAGATCCAATTATGAAATTGCTAACTATATTAACACCAGCTATAGAGTAGATGGAGCCCTGCTGGAACAGTGGT
The DNA here is from genome assembly GCF_000243295.1 of Trichechus manatus latirostris. Taxonomy (NCBI): domain Eukaryota; kingdom Metazoa; phylum Chordata; class Mammalia; order Sirenia; family Trichechidae; genus Trichechus; species Trichechus manatus. Next base: position 1,832,414 of record NW_004444195.1, read on the forward strand.
TAAGAGCTCAGCTGCAAACCAAAAGGCCAGCAGTTCAATTCCACCAGCCACTCCTTGGAAACCCTATGGGACAGTTCTACTCTATCCTAGAGGGTTGTTATGGGTCAGAATTGACTTGAAGGAAATGGCTTTTTTTTTTAAATAGAGTAGATACACAATAAATATTTGTGAATGTAGTAAAATAATAAATAAAAGAACAATGGAATATAAATGCAGAGGGAACTAATGTTCGCTGAGTGTTTAGGATATGTGACTAACAGAATTCTACATGTTTTAAATAATCTTCTTATCACTTAAAACAATCCTGCAAGGTAGGTACGCTTTGCTAATGCAATGAATATCCTAAATATTCAGTATATCACTGTAACTTCTAAAATGCGTCACTGTAACTGCTGAAATGTGCAGGCTCTAACTTACTAAGAGGTTTGCATCTCCAAGAGCATCAGATCAGCAACTGGATCCCTCATCTGCATAGGCTCAGCACTAATCTTTCCATACCAAGAAGTCTTCTTTCGGACCAGAAAGGGCAGTGTTTATGACCATAAATCAAAGACATTTGGTAACCAGTTATTGTTCTATTATCCTTAAAAAATGGGAAATTCAGCAACTTTATTTCAGGGTCAGAATTATTTCTACTATTATTGGTAAACAGAAAGTTACAGAACTTCTGGTTAGCGGGCATATAAGTTTCTAGTAGACCTTACTAAAGATGACTGAATTTTAATCTAACTACCCAGGTGGTGGAGTTAGGAGTTAATAAGGATATGCATCTTACTTCTAAAATCACAGTGGAAAATGAATTTTAATCAGAATTGAGGGAGACCATATCTAGACTACCAGTATAAAATTATGTCTAAATAGAACACCTGAAAAATCCTTTCCCAATTTTCCATTTAAATATCATTAACAAAGGGGAAAAAGCAAACCAAAAAGACAAAACTAACAAACAAAATAACAGCAAACAAAAAAAAATTATACCGTTATCACAAAGCCAGATAAACAGCTATCAAAATCTGGAAATATTTTTTACTGACTATAAATCTGGTGGCCTCATGCTCATATCTACACTTTCACCCAGAGATTTTTATCACTTTAAGCACTTGGTCCTGGAGCATAATAGGAAATCCCCAAAGGGCCTGTCTGTTAATACAGGACATTATATAATGATTGTTGATTACAGATGAAGTTGGGAGTTTATTTGTTTTGCAATAGTAGTTTAAAATGTGTACTGCTCGGCATTTATTATTCAAGTTTAATAATGTTAACTGATTGAGAAATTATATCTTTGAAAATAATTCAATAACTCTCAGTGTTGATTTTGTGGTTTCAACTGTCCACTGGTTTTTAGTATTTGGATTGTGTTGGTTGTATAAGGCTACATTTAAAATACTTAAAAAGTGATTGAGTCCTCTATAGACATG
>NW_004444195.1:1851034-1905372 GCF_000243295.1 Trichechus manatus latirostris
CAGTTCGAATCCACTAGCCACTCCTTGGAAACTCTATGGGGCAGTTCTACTCTGTCCTACAGGGTTGCTATGAGTTGGAATTGACTTGATGGCAACGGGTTTGGTGTTCTTTTTTACACATGTAGAAGTAATCCCATTTAGGAACATGGAATTGTTATGTTAATGAGGCCATATCAATGTAGGGTGTGTTTTAAGCCAATAACTTTTATACAAAAACAGCACATTAGGCACAGAAGCAAGCGAGCAGGAAAAATGGGAAACATGTATGCCACATGAAAATCACCAAGGAACTGAAGACCAGAAGTAGGAAGAGGCAAAGATCTTCCCCCAGAGCCAACAGAGGGAGAGAGAGCCTTTCCATAGAGCTGGTGACCTGATTTTGGACGTCTAGTCTCCTAAACTGAGAGAAAACAAATTTCTGTTCATTAAAGTCATACACTTGTGATATTTCTGTTACAACAGCACTAAGAAATTAATACACATATATATTAGACCTGTTCTCTGTATCCCATATCCCTCATTTTTCTTTATCTTCACTTTTTTCCCATGTGTTCAGTTTGTGTATATATATATTTGCCGCTACTTTGATTGTGTTCTGAAGTATCATGAGGTAGGGCCTGAGAACAAATCCACTTTATTAAAAGTTCTAAAGACTTATTACCTGAGATTTGCATTCTGGAAAAAAATATCAAGACTGAATTATAAATACGATGCCATATGAGAGCTGGGTTTTGGCCTCAACAGAAGAATATGTACTAACCTGAAAAAAGGCTAAGTGAAATTACAGAGATAATTCAGCTACACCCCCATTCCATGGATTAAGAAAGACAATCACACACTTTAGAACAGCATCTTGCTTCGGGGCAGTTAGGAAGGCATCAAACATCTGACACTGAGAACAAGCGGTTAAAGGGAAGGATCCATCTCGAGTCTCAGTGTTTCAGACAGGCCAGCTCTTCCTTGGGTCAGCATTTCTTTTTGTCATCTGCTCCTTTTCATTTCTCATCATCCTGCCCGTAGTTAATAGTTTGTAACACACATTTTTTTTTTCTTTCAATTCACCTAATTCACTAATCCTCTCTGGTGCTATGTCTACGATGCTATTAAACCATTTATCTTAAATTTCAGTCATTGTATTTTTCACTTCTAGAATTTCCATTTGATTTTTGTTTTTAGATTTCAATTAATTTAGTTATCCAGGTTTTCCTGGATGTTTCTTTTTCCTTTATTTTCCTGATAATATTAATCATAGCTGTCACTGAGTCCTTGTTTGCTAGCTCCAATGCCTTGATCACTTTTGGATCTGTTTCTATTGTCTATTTTTTCCTTTTTGTTTTTGGTCACAGGATCCTATCTTTTGGAATGCTTAATTTTGTTTTGCTCTTGTTTTTATTAATGCCAAGATGCTGTGAAAAAAAAAAAAAAAAAGGTTGATGCTCTAGATATTTTGTCCAGAAAGGATTCACTTTTTCAGCTTTAGGGAGATAAGAGGCCTGATGGCCTTAATCGAATCAAGGACTGAATTGAATTGAGGATGTGGGGCAGTTTGGTAACTTTTTGTCAGAATTCCAGCTCATACCTACTCCCGTCATATAACTCTCCAAGGCTTCCAACTGAAAGGCTGTATGTTCAGAAAGGGCCACTTTCCATGATATTAAATCAACTTGAATCCTTGTCTCCTTAGCATAACAAGACTACAAAAAACTCCACTGTCCTATCAGAGACTTTCTGATGAGCTTAATAGCCTACTTCCCCCACAAGACATCAAAATTTATCAAATATCTTAAAAGTAAAAGCAGTTATAATTAATTTCTTATTCCTCCATTCTCTCTGAGCTCTTTGAGTCTCCAACCTTGTCGCTTTAGCTCTCCCCAAGGCTACAAAAGCTCTGGTAGTTTTTCAGGCTACAAACACCATCTTTCGACCCGGGCAAAGCCTAGATTTTCAGCTATCTCCCTTTGTACAGATTCACTAAAGATGGGAAAAGAGCAGCTGAACAATGTTAGCTCACTTCTCTAATGTTACTACTTCCTCAGTCTTGGCACCTCTAGTCCTAGATATTTCATCAAAAGACTTTTACAGATTTTTAAAAAATCCATTGTTTCCAGTTCTTGATGAAATCATTAGTCTTCCTCAAGCTACTTCATTATACCGATTTCCTTTACTCAATGTATATGTGAGTAGTGATTGTCAGATACGGTGCAGACACTGTTCTAGAAGCTGGGAATACAATGGTTTAAGACTAAAACTCTGCACTTTCAGAGTAACATTCTAGTAGAAGGAATTAGATCATTAAGATATATGCTAATATGTAAATTCTCAGGTAATAAGTCTTAGGAAGAAAGGAGATAAAGAGGATAGAGAATGATACCATATAACATTTGAGACCTAGGCTAAATCAACATAGTGAGCCACACGTTTATGTGGGGACAGCGTTGTTGTCAGAGAAAACAAGTGCAAAGCCCTAAGGGTTTTGTGTGTGTGTCTGGTGATTTTGAGGAAGAGTATCTGTGTAGCAAAGTGAGATGAAGAACGCCGAGAAATGACAGAAGTAGCAGGCAGTACAATGGAACTAATCATTTCAGGGCTTGCAACTTATGACAAAGACTTTGTATTGTAACCTAACTGAAATAAGAAACCATTAGAAGCTGTTGGGAGGAGAGACATTGTCTTAGTTATTTAGTGCTGCTATAACAGAAACACTTGATCTCTGTTCTGCGTTTTCACATGATTAGAGATAAATGATTGCACACACAACAGAAAAATGCTCACATTATAAACCTAATTCTGTCTTATGCTGAGTGAAGTTTGAGTGAATAATATGAAAGTCTTAGTGCAAATTTTGATGAGATGGTGAAAATTTTAATCATTTTCTTCCCAGAGTGATTGTCAAGTTTGAGAAAACAAACATGCAAACAATTGGATGGTACAATCTGTCCAAATAAATTTGATGAGTTTTCAAAAATATTTCCTTTTGCAATATACAGTTTGTATATTTTAAAATTAAAAACTGTTTTTTTTGAACAATGCAAATCAGCTGCTAATATAGTTATGCACACATTATTAATTCAATTACTTTTTGCTTCATTTTGAATTCTCAGCGCTACTTCAGTGAATCATGAGGTAATGATTTGTTTAGAAATCAAATATTTAAAAACCATGTCTAGTAATTAACTTTGGGTTATGGAAATGAAAGTCAGAGTGACATCAATCTGTTCTGTGTCATGTCTGCGTATAGTCATCATTTTAAATAGAACGATATCATGCTGTTTTTTTTTAAAAAAGATCTAGTTTGAAGTATATATTAAATTTAAACTTAAAAAATCTATTTGAATTACTTCAAAACAACCTTCATCTTTTGAAAATCATTGAGAAAGACAACAGTCATGTTCAAGTGGACTTGTAAAACAATTTTAATTTTTACTCAAAATATATGTCATCATTAACCCATATCTTACACTTGAGAAAAGGAGACAATTATACAGGAAAGGAAGGGAAGCACAAGCTGTTAGATTTTAAGTTTAGGTATCAGAAAAATTCAGATGAGGCAGGTTAAAAACTTCAGGTACTTTCCCACAAACAGGCCAATAGTCAATCAATTCTCATACACTCCCTTTCTTAATAAAAATATAAATATTATTAGAAATAATAGTTTAGTTTTTCTCCCTAAATACCATGATTTCCTGCTTTAAATGAAGGTTCCCCAGTAGTACCAATAGTGCCACCTATTTCATAAACTGACCAGTTTTTCCTCCTTTTATTTGGATTTAAAGAATAAATATCATACCCCATGGTACGCTATCTTTTATCACCACCAAATATAAGAAGATTGTTATTTTATAATGGAGAACTTCATAGCATATCACTATACTACCACTGGGCTGACTTTAGTAGCCAATAGGTCTTTGTATACAGATGAATTCTGATAACTGAGAGAAAAAAGAAATGCAAGGAATAAACCTTAGCTTTCTAAAGTATACTTTTAATACCCAAACTCACCAAACCTAATAAAATTTGAAAGAAAATAATAAAAGGTGCTGCCCCTGACATGAACTAGTATTAGTACTCTCTTAGGAAAATCACTAATTTGGTGGCTGATTTGTATGTGAAAAATAGGGGGCTCTGTTATTGTTCAGAATCCCTGTGTGGCACAAATGGTTACGTGCTCAACTACTAGGGTTTAGTCACCATGAATCAAAAGAGACTCCACAGCAACTAACAACAAAAGTCATTATTCATTAGGTAGAGTCAGGAGACTACTACTTTTTCTTTTAAGCTCTAAATTAATCAACTACCACCACCACCAGTTGCTGTCCAAGTGAATGCTGACTCATGAAAAGCCCATTGGTGTCAGACTAGAACTGTGCTCCTTAAGGTTTCCAGTGGCTGATTTTTTTAAGTAGATCACGAGGTCTTTTTCCTCCAGGTGAACTCGAACCTCCAACCTTTCATCTAGCAGCCAAGCATATTAACCATTTGCACCATCCAGGGACTCTAAATGTGAACTAGAAGCCCCAAAATGAGTAAAGCATCCCCCCAAACGAAATGGCCACATGTTGTGCTATTTCCGTTAATTCTGACATTCCAGAGAAAGACATTCTTACTTAAAATAACAGCAAATAAACATACAAAATAAAACAATAACAACAACAAAAAAATCAACAACAACAAAACCCTGTGATGATGAATTTAGTTCATACGAGAAGTAATATAGTTAGGGACTCTAAAATGCTTGTGTATAGCAACAGTGCAAAGGGCATCAGTGCCAGGTCCTTTCCATACAACGTCTCCAATGCAGTGTAAGTTTCTTCTTAGCAGCCACCTCCAAAGAACCGAAGTGTAGTGAATGTATACTGTAGCTTGTTCACTAACGCCATAAACAACAATGGCCAGTGCCATTATTCATGTCTGTTGGCTGAAAACTACTCTTGGGAAATAAGCACTGGACTTTTTCTTAATAGGCAGCTTCCTATTAATAAGTTTTGGTCAATAGTGAACTAGAATCAATCTTAACTCACCCCCTTGGTTTTTAGGACATTTATTAACTCCTTGCCTCTTTTGAAAACCCAAGTGTTGTTAGGCAGCCACTAAAATAAATCCTCCCGTTTTTCAACTTACTTCCCTTTCTTTTCTCTAAGATAGACCCTATGTAAACCTAAAACCATATGGTAACTTAATTTACAAGGTTTCTCAAAGTGCAAAATGTGTTACATATAGTTTTGTATGGCCTCATTTATACACAATATTTTATACAATACAGTACAACTTGAGATTTCTCCTCATAAATTATACCACTTAGTGAACTATTTTAAAAGTGTTGGTTACTCAAAGTAACCAAATGTCTTCTTACACAAGGTTAAACAGTTGAACTTTACAAGTTTTGTTCAGACCAAAATACAGTTAATCTTACACTTATCACATATATACATAATATTTAAAATGCTCTTTAAATGTTTTAGAGACATCTCACAAACCAAGGATCATTTTATAGTTTGGTTTGTGGTTTGCACATGGACACTTTATACAATATTTAAAAAACATAAGTTGTGGGAAAATTCATTTTATTTCTTTCTGCAAAATCTGCTCATCTTCAAACTCTTTTGGAAGTGTTCTTGTTCGTTGTAGGACCACATTAAGTTCTTCAATTACTTTTGATGGTAATTTATTATCTGAATCCAAAGTAGCTTTACTATTTCTGTCCTCAGTCTTTCTCAATGTCTTTACACCTTTATAGAATTTTTGTTGCCCATGAGGGACCTCAGCCCCTGTGTCCTCCAGGCAGTTGAAACTACGGTGCTTTCTGGTTCGGTTTCGAACTTTATCTTCCTTGTGCTCCAGGCAGTGGGCCACAATGGTGGCTCTCTCCTTTAAGCTGGAGTCCACAGACTCTTTATCATGCTTTGCACTGAGCCTCAGCCTTTCAAGTTCTGCTCTGGCACTCTAAAAGAAAAAACAAAAAGTCTCCAAAGAAAGCAAGATTTGGTACAACCTTAGTTTAAAAAAATACATTTTGCATAAAAGTTGATGCTTCCTACATAAGAGCTTATTTCTGTGATTTGAATTCTCACTTTCTTTCGAGACAAGTGGCATGTCAGAATTAATATGTTGATTTTACAGCTACCAAGTCAAGTAAAACGTACACCATACAGAAGTTCATTTTAATATGTACTTAACATACCACTTCAAAGCTGTCTTTCAGGTTATTCAAATTGACTCATTCAAATTTGCCCCTCCCAACTCACTTCTGCTTGAGTGTGTTGCATGCTCCTGCACCCACACTTCCTACAGCCATAGATTACAGCACTGAGGCAGAAAGGCGGTCTCCATGGCCATGTAAGGTGGGGAAATGCTCCGTTCTACAGCCCCCTCTTTGGAACTCACAATACGTATCAACATATTAAAGACACTGAGAAGTATTATGGCAGAGAAATCTGTTCCTTTTTCCACTTCTTTTTTCTCCTCCTAAACATATCTGAGGAGTCCTGGTGGCACAGTGGTGAAGAGCTATGGCTGCTAACCAAAAGGTCGGCCGTTCAAATCCACCAGCTGCTCCTTAGAAACCCTATGGGGCAGTTCTACTCTGTCCTATAGGATTGTTATGATTCGGAAATGACTCAATGACTTTTTTTTTTTTGGTTTGGTGGCACAGTAGTTTGAGTGCTCATCTGCCAACTGAAAGGTCAGTGGTTTGAACTCACCAGCTGCTCCGTAGGAGAAAGATGTAGCAGTCTGCTTCCATAAAGATTTATAGCCTTGGAAATCCTTTGAGACAGTTCTACTCTGCCCTATAGGGTTATTATGAGTCAGAAGTGACTCAATGGCAATGGGTTTTGTTTTGTTTTTGGTTTAAACATATTTGACTAGTGAAACCCCCCACCCCAGATAATGCCTGAAATCCCAGAGATATATTTTTGCAAACAATGAAATGTGTTTACTTACTGATTTAGTTATTTACGGATTAAAACTCATATTTGCACCAATGGGCTAGAGTACACATTCCCTTAGTGAACTATGAGGGCCTAGTCATACCAGGACTACTTCATGACACCTGCGATGGTAAACAGGTAACCTTTTAGTGTGGTATGTCCTGTGACCAATTTTCTGGTGAGAGCATACGAACTTTTATCAGATTCTCAAAGGGAACTACAACCCAACAAAGTGTAAGATTTAAGAAAACAACAGAGAATTAAGCATATTAGGAGTACGGAGCCACAGAGAAAGACTGCCCAGTAAACTGGGACAGAGTGGGGTTCGGGTGGGAGAAGAAAAGTTACTTTTCTTTTTACAAGCAGGAGAGTTTTCCTCAAAATTTCTTCAGTAAAAATTGCAAAATATATAAACCAGATGTCTCAAGGATGATTTTTTTAAGTTATGAATGTTTGAAAGAGAGACTAAATGAAAACTATAATATTAAGTATGAAGTAGTGCAGTACAAACAGTTCAGTAATTAAATTTGCCCAACCATGTTTAAAAGGAAACACCACATTTCTCTACTTTATTTTCTTCCATAGCATTTATCAGTTTCTTAAGGACCAGTTATTTATATCTTCTTTGATTGTCCGAATGCCCCTGGTAGAAGGACGACACAATGCAGGAAGGGGTTTTGTTTTTTTGTTTTTGTTTGACTTGTTCACTGAATAGTGCAGTAGTACAGTGCTGCACAAAGGAAATGAGCAATAAATATTTTTTGAATGAATGAATGAAGAAAGACCTAAACTATTTCATAAAGTACAGAGCACTGTTTTGTCTTCCTAAGTTCCAACAGGATTAAACATGAAAATACAGCAGAAAAATTCCAGTTGAATGAGAATATTCATAAGTATAATTTATAAATAGTTTACAACTTGGAATTTTCTGGCAAGATTATGGTTATCAATCTTAAGCTAAATACATTTTTTTCTACTTTAAAACTTGCAGCATGAGATATCTGGTATGCAGTTTAATTCTTAAGTTTCATTAGAATGGTATGTTAAAATAATATGAGAGAAGGATTAGTGAAAATGATGGTCAACTGTATAGGTCTATGACTAGGAATTTATACATAAATATTAATCTTGTTAAAAAGTTTCACTTGGCATTTGCAACCTGGGAAAAATTAAAGATAAATATAGAGTGGTTAAGCAATTCTTAGTATTTCTCAACTATCAGCAGGAAGATTTTGGGGTTCTTTTAGATGCAGAATTTAAGCGTCAAGTATTAATACATGTAATGCTGAATTTTCAAGTAAAATATAAAGTCTAATATTAGCCTAATGATATAAGCAAGGTGCAATGAATCAGTACCCACAGAAAACCACTCACACGGCTTTAGTCTGTGTCCTTATATACTTTCAATTACATCCAGAGATGTGGGCCAATGGCTATACAGGATCTTATGATACCAAATGGAAATGTGACCAATATGTACAATTACAAAAGAAGCTCTCTTCAAATGATTTCTACTGCTAAACTCACTGGATACACTGATAATCTCCATGCTAGACAAATATAACCATATCACTTAATTTAATCCTCAAACTAATTGCTTAAATTTTACGTAATTATTTACAGTATAAATTATACTATCTATATTTTAAAATGCAGAAATAGAAAGTTGGAGAAATAACAGTTTGCCCAAGGTCACATAAGTAGGAGAGTTTGGAAGGGGACCCAGGTTGATCTATCTGAAACCAATGTGCTACTTTTCACATCACACTGTGCTCCATGATGGCTAGGAGGAGAGAGGGGTCCCAATGGGAGGGATTCTAGGTCACCATCTTCTGCTTCAACCATATCATGCTTCTTTGTTAATTATTTTTATTTGTTTTAAAGATAAAACTCCTTTAGGAGTTCCTAAAATGAATGCCCATTTTGAAAACCACTAGTTACTTCCAAGTTCTTTATTTCTGTCTCAATAAATTCTAACTATGTACCAGACATTATTCTAACAAATCACATGTATGATATAATCTAATCCTCATAACAACCCTTTGAGTAGGGATTTTATTATCCCTTCTTGCTTACAGATAAGGAATCTGAGTACCTGAAGGTAAGTAATGTATCCAAGGCTTTACAGGGAGTAAGTAGGAAGACCACAGGTAGTACCACTCCAGCTTGTGCATTCTGAAGTACTATGCTTGCTTCTTCATGTGCGATCTCCTTTGCCAACAACTTACTTTCCCTGGTTTCTTCAACTAGTTCACTACTAATTTAGCCAATTCATTTCAGAATCACTTCCTCTAGGAAGCATTCCCTGCCTGAATGAAGTATCCTCATGACTTCCCACAGAACCTCACAAAAGCAAGACAGGTCACGGAATGGAGGACACTAAATGGTCAAATTGCCAAATTTACCAATCTGCCAAAAAATTGTTTGAAAGACAATTCTTCATGAATATATCCAGTGATAGGATCATATTTTTTCTTATGAATACATTCTATTAGTAATATTTTATTTTCCATTTTTAAATCATAAGTTCAGAAGTGGTTATTCTATACTTCTTTTTCTTGAATATTTCCATGAATCAAATATAATTCTATATATTTTGTATTACCCGCTGCTGTTGAGTTGATTCCAACTCATAGCGACCCTATAGAACAGAGTAGAACTGCCTCATATGGTTTCCAAGGAGCAGCTGGTGGATTTGAACTGCTGACCTTTTGGTTAGCAGCTGAACTCTTAACCACTGGGCCACCAGGGCTCCTATTTTGCATTAGTGCTTTTATATTTATTTTGCTTTAGTGCTATTTAAAGTTAAGTTTCAATGTTTGTTAACATTTGGGCATCGTAAAATTTCTTTCCCAAATTTGCCAAATGATTAATTCACAACATTTACTAAATTTATGAAAAAGAAAAGAAAAACTAAAAACCAAAAAGTTTATTTTCAACTACTCATAAATTTTCAGTAATTAATATTACATGGGATTGTTCTAAGGGCTTTTAACAATTAGTTCATAGTTCATCAGTTTTCTGACCTTCATGTTAAAGAAAAATTATCTCTGGACTTCTGGATTTGGGATTAGGTAACAAAGTATTGTATATTCAATCAACATTCCAATTCTATACTTGATACTGGTTAACATATTTTGATTCTAATAATTTATCTCCTGCTTTGGGTCACTACAGGGCACATCTACAACCTATGATTTAGCTTCATTTGTTCAAACTGTATCCCATGACCTGGGTTCCTGGGAAATGTAATTCATAGAATTTTATGATTCAAGATTAGCTAAAGTTCCCACAGCTCTACAGAAGAGTTTATTACCATGAAAACCTATATGTGTAGAACGGCAGGGGTGACAAGGTCATGACTTCTTGGAGTCCTACTTTTCCTTTGATTATAATAACGCAGAAGGACCAGTTAGGGCAACAACAGAAATAAATCACTATTTTCTAACAGTTTGTCTTTTAGAGAAGAAACTATTACAGTAAGATAAATGTCCAAGAAAAGATAAACGTGAAAAAACATCCCCCCCCCAAAACACCTGATGACTAGATTAAAATGGCTTTTGTCTTTCAAAAGTTATTTCTGTTTGGAGAGCAAGAGATTCAAAGAGCCTACCTCCAAACCTAGGCTCAAAGAAGATATAACACCACTTTTAAAATACTTTTTTCTGTTGAGGGTCTCAGTTAAGGCATGAAACATGCATTAGTCCCAACGTGTCTAGTGAGTTCTAAGAGTTAAGAGCCTACATCCTTCCCTGAAGAGACAGAGCATCACGGCAAGATTGATGTTACTTATGTTCTCCGTGCCCCTTAAGGTGAAAAGAAAAACAAATAGCAGTCTTCATGAAAAATACCGAATTTTCTTTATTGATTGTCAGGGGTCACCTTGTAGATCCTTAAATTAACTGAGACACCCCATAATTTACCAAACCATTGGAATTTGATTGCGTTACTAGCAAGTCTAGTTGCCATGGCTCCAGACAAACCTTGCCACAAGCTCACTCTAAGGGTGTTATAAGTAAATTTGTAAGACTAATTTGAGTCTGTGATTTTACCACCAGAATTTCTGTTTATGTATTTAAAACTGCTTGGTTACTTTAGATATAAGAAAATAAGTGATGTTTTATATATTTAATTGGGTGACCGATGACTTTATTAAAATAAAACATTTACATTTAAAAAAAAAACCACAAAAATTGAAAGAGATGTATGTGATTATTCCTAATGTTTCATGATGTATGTGATTATTACTATGTGTTTCAAAGTGATTATTATTGAGCTTTTGAAAGCCAACGAGGTAATTAATGTACCAAATCACATCAATACATAGGAAAACAAATGCTATAATTTAATTCATTTTCTGCAATTATACAACAAATAAATTCCTAACCTACCTCAATATTTCTCCGGGCTAGTGTTGTATTTGTCTCCTGCTGGATGGGAATCAAAGGCAAACCTCCAATTTTGGGATTTTTGGTTATGGAGCGTTTTCTTTCCTCTCCAGCTGGTGGCCATATATCATTTTCATGCTGTGGAAACACAAGTTTTCTGCTGTTGGTATGTGATTTTATTACGCCGTACACCACGTTATATAGTCACTGGGATCCTTCTTCATATATCCACATCAAATTATCTACTTTCCATGAGAATGCCATTTGCGATTATGATGTTGACTCTGTGGCAGCATTGCTCCAGGGTGTGAAACTGCTAAGTGAACTGAGCTTTTAGGTCTCAGTTCAATTTCTAAGTTTCAAATGCAGGCCTTCTATATAAACCAAACGGGGAAAGACACTTGAAGAAACTGGCAAATCTCACCGTGGGAGAAAAAAACATACTTGTCTACATTTCTAGGCCCTATAATCAAAGCAGCTATATATTCATTTTCTCTACCCACCAAAGATGATTTCAGTGCAAAAATAATTTGATCTTACATATCAAAAATCAGCCTGAGGCATGGCTATCAGAAGAACCAGCCTTACTTTATAACCTTTTGAAAAGTGTTACTTTTTCATCTAATTGAATTCCAAAGAAATGTTACCTTTCATGCAGACATTTATATGGAAAATCATTGCACAATAGAGAGTGTGGCACATTTATTCTCTAAATATTGACTACATATTCTGGCCCACGGAGCAAGTATAGATATTACTGGAGAAAAGTTAATTCTGCAACGGGGATAAATGTCCAGAGGTAAAAATATAAACTTGAGTGATAAATCCTTGAGATATGCATATAGAAGAAAAATCTTTAAAGAATTTTTCTACTCCTCAGGGTAGATTAACTTTTCAGAAGCTGGGAAAGAAAATTAATTTTCAGACAGCAATCAATGAAAGAAATACAAAATACCACCCATAAAGTAAGTTCAAGGACATTCCAATGAAATGAAAACGATTTGGTAAACTATGCAGCTAAATGCCTTCTCTTTTATTTTCCTCAGTTCTTCTTCAGATATATTAATAGATTCTTGATCTTTTCATGCCACAATTAGTATTTCACTGTGATGTTTTACAACAAAGGACTAATTCCAACAACTATTTACTAGGTACCCATTACATAATAATAGCTAACTTATATTGAAGGACATATTGCCAGGGTTTGTGCTTAGCAGTTTACCGGTATTATATCATTTAACCCTCAATAATCCTACATCAAAGGTCCTAAGATTTTAAGATTTAGGGTATGTGCACCGTATCTACTCTTGAACTTTAGTGAAGTGTTTACTTCGGTTCAGCAAATCTACAATGGTAGATTATGCAACATTTCAACCAGAGAAAGAGTTTCAAGATTCATATTATTATTTTAGGTCATAGTTGCAAACTTGGTATAAATGACTTAGCTATTCAACTGGATGTTTCCAGCATGTAAAGCTGGAAGAAAACTGGCTGGGAAGGAATTAAGTAACTCTCCATCATACTTGCCTGACAAAGTCCTAAACTCAGTTAAATCCGATTCTATACTCTAAGGGTGCTACCTGCCAAAGAGATGGGGGTGGGGACATTACTTCAAGGATTCATCTCACTTTAAATCTGACCTTAAATTTCAAGTGAACACTCAGTACTACCCCAAAGTTCTACTATAGGACAGTGGCTTTCTCACTCTCTGAAGATTATTTCTCCTCCTTTCCTCTGCCTTTACATTTCTAATATCCTTCCCCACCACACATGCAAGGACCTCAATGGCTTAATTAAAATATTATTAGTCATCATTCAAGAACTTTAATTTTTCATGACAAAGCACAGAAATCTTCCTGCATTTGTAGCCATATAAGTGAGATTCTCAGCTCTTGCAATCAGTATTTGTTCTAATCAATGACATACAACTGTTTCAGATTGCTGCAGGTCTGCTCAGGGCCTCTGCTGGTGCAATAATTGCTCTTCCCCTCTATCAGTTTTTTTTTTTCACCACCTACAGGATTGTCTCCACCAGTATACATGTAAACTATACACTCTCCCATTATAAATACAAATAAATCAAAACCCCTCAAACCTCCCTTGACTTCTTGTTTCCATCTAGCCACAACCTAATTTATCTATTCTTCGCAGCAAAATTCTTGAAAATAATTTTCTTCACTCATCACCTCATCACCTAGTTCTCAGGCTTCCTCACCCTTTCTCTTTTACTGTTTTTTTTTTTCCTCCTTCTCTGTTTTACCATTTAAAGTTTGGAATGTCCCAAGGCTTTATCCTCTGTCTATATATATATATATATACACACACACACACACACACACATATATATAAATATACATAGATAAAAAAATATATAGATAACACAAACATATACATACTCTAGGTCATCTCTTCCAATCCTATGGCTTTAAATACAATTTAAATGCTGACCCTCTCATATTTACATTTCAGCCCTAAGCTTTTATTTAAGCTTTAGATCCATACATCCAACCCATTACTCAGCATAGCCAATAGGTATCTCAAACTTCATATGGCCAAAACAGAACTCTCAATTTTTTTCTGCATCTCAGATAATACAATTTGATTTGCCACTGCCCAGGGTCAAAAAACTAGAATTCTTCCTTGATTTCTGCCCTTTCTCTAACCTGCTACAGCCAATCAATCAGCAAGCCTTATTGGTTCTACCTTCCAAATATTCTAGAATCTGAACACGCCATACCATCTCTATTGCTACCACCCTAGTCAGAGCTGCCATCTTCCTTCAGAGAGACGTTCTTTTTTCTTTCACCTGTGATCCCCTATAGCGCAGCCTCAACAAAGTAACCAAAATTCTTTTCCTTTCAATAAGTATAAATCAGATTATATCCTTCCATTGTTTCCTATGACACTTAGAATAAAATTCAAACTCCTAAACATGGACTACATGGTAACTTCTCTGCCTTCCTTATCTCTTAAAGGATCTATCCCCTGCCTTCAGATCTACACTCTGAAGGTCTAAGCGATCCGAAGGTCATGGAAAGTTTCTCTGAGAATGTGATATTTAAGCTAAAATCTAGAGGACTTTTGAGGCAGGAGTGAGGATGGGAATGGATATTAGGAAAGCATACCAGGCACTAGGAAGAGCTCATTGTAGAGCCTGGGTCACAGAGGGGTATTCAGTGGTCACTGCAGCAAAGACATTAGCAATTACAAGGCAGGGGCAGTTGCTCTTGATTATTTTTGTGTGTGTATATATTGTCTCTCTGTGTGTGTATTTATATTTTAATAGCTCATTAAATTCTACAGGGCCTTTGTGTTCAAAGGGAGAAGATGAATAATCCTAAGAAGTAGACTGGGCAGAGGAAAAGTAATTGGGTTATGTCCCTGGAGCCAGCCAAGAAAGGATACGCGCAGCAGGGAAAAATAGCCTGGTCCTGCTCCATGGCTACTTACACTATGGCTTTCAGCTACGGAGTCTACAAAAACTACTATTTAGCTGTACTATAAACAGACATTGCAACAGCTTTCGACTTGTGAATTTTACTAAAATATGTCTAATCTGGTTTTTCTAAGTAGTGCTTAAATATCTGAATTTTAAAAAGTCATGAAAAGAAGAAAAGTCTCCAAAAATTTAGCAGCCAGTCTTTTTCAGCAAATGTTATTCCCGGAAGTATTCGTAGAGTCGGACTGAGAAAAATAGTGTTTATTAACCACTTGAAAGTTTAATAAATTAAATGAACAGAGAAAATGGTTTTCAAAACAACTTAGGACCAGATCTTGGGGTGAGTTAACTTCACACTTGTAAGAGAAACAGGAAAGTACATCTTCAGTAATAAAGAGTGGCAACTTAATCGTTACCAGTCAATTTCAATGTTCTCAAGGGAAGCATTGCTGGGAATTCAGCCAGACAACGTTGGGCAAGAAACCAATCCTATTAATGGAACTATTTAACCTTTCCCCTAAAGACTGAGTCCTCCTCTAGGGAGGAGACTAAATGGAGAACTAAGTATAAGTGTTGGCCTCTGGGTTTGAACAACGAACTAAATGTATGTTCCTGACCAAATGATGGAAATTTTATTAATCTTTACTTCCTCATCTGTAAAGTGAAACAGCTTAGACTTCACGTGTGGATTATTACAAGGAATACACCAGTTGACACAAAGTATCTAGCACACAATAAGTATTAAAGAAATGTAGGTTCCCTTTCTTGTTTCTGGAAAAGGGGGCAGTTAGAGCCGGAAGTCATAGGGAGAACAAGAAGGAAAAAAGAACACTTCTCTAAACTAAGATTCCCTGGGGATCCCGGGAAGATAGCAGCTTAGACAGGTCCCTTTTTCCTACCCTACATCACAAACTAATCTACCTCTCCTAAGCTAGAAATGGCTTGTGCTGGCAAAACAAGCCTCTACAGAGAGGTTTACCTTATTCTTTCAAAAGGTAATGGATACATTTCAATTCTCATATATGTTTTAAAAATATGAATAAGAAAATAAAAGTTTATGCCAGATATATACACATAAAACTCCTATAAAAATTATTTGAAAATCACTATCACAGTAAGATTTCCAATAAACAAAGTTGAAATATACATATATATACATACACATATACATATCTATATATACATAATAGTAGAAATATATATATCATACCTGGGCAATAAAAACACTGGCCATCCACTCCATCTGAGTTTGTAAGCTATCACAACACAGATGCCTGCAAAACAAGGTTTGTAAAAATGCATAATTGAAAAAGACAATCGACCAGTCTCAGGTGTACTTGTTTGGTGATTCAGGATCAGAAACTTCTTTGAGTTTCTCCTGATTAATGAGTTAATGCAATCAAAAGTGGGATATTTGAGAGCAAGTTGTTTCAGCCTTCTGTTAAAGTGTACTACATTAAAATAATGATGATGATGTGATGTTAGTTTAAAAAATACAGCTAAAGGCTTTGGCAACTGTTGAAAAAATGATGAGCAATATTTTTGGAAAGGTAGAAAGGTCAATGTCATTGTGCTTTTTCAGGTATATGATGGGAAAACATTTTTTTTCTCCCTAGAAACTCTGAGCCTAAGTAGAAAAATGCATGCATATTCTCTTAACAGCAGATTTTTAAAAAAGGCTCAGACATAGTCTCCATCATTATGGTCATAAACACTAATACCCACAAGACTTATGAAAAAAATAAATGAAAAAAATCATTGCTTTTCCAACAACACTGATTCAGTACCCTTTAAATGAAAACTTAAATAAAACAGAGATCAAGCCCTCAAGGTTCTGGTCATCTATTACAGGAGCCAGGCATGTAAATAAACACTTTATAATATATTGAGAAAAATAGAAAGTGAAGTTGAGCACAAACATAGTAACAGCAGACTTGGGAATGAGGTGGGAGTTGTTTCCTAGGGGGAAACTTTTCTAACTGATGTTAGAATTACATAATGGACATTTCAATCTAATGGTATTTTTCATATTCCCATAAAATTAATTCATTTAAAAAAAGTAAAAAATGAAATTTCTCGGAAATTTTGCTTCCTTCATTGGCTTCTCATGGAGATATTTCCCCTTCCCATTGCCAGGTGCAAGAAAACTGTTTTCCCTACAAACATTTTAGTTAGGAATCCACATATGTGAAATATTGTAGGTGCAAAGAAGCAGCAAACAATGATTAAAGGTGAGAGCTATCTGGTAAGACTCTTGGCATATTTGAAGTATGCTTTGAAAGAAGAACCACAGGGGTGTCTACAGAAGAGAGGGAAGGGGCCCTGGTAAAGTGACCATATACATAAAGCATGTTGCTATGAAAGCAGTGAGAAATGTATAATGAAGTAAAGTTTATTGTTTTATCATTAAATAAAAAGGGAAAGTCATAGATGAAGCTGATGGAGCCACATATTAAGGGGCCTTGCATTTTATGCCAAGAATCTTTGGCACTCTTCTGTAGGTGATGAGGCTTCACAAAAGTTTTAAAGCAGGAGAGAAACATGATACAGCTCAGAAATATCTTTTTGTTGACTGGGTGGAGAATGTACTGGAAAACATAAAGGCAGAGACATGAAGAGCACTTGGTAACTCCTGGAATAACGCAGGCAGATGAAGACTGGTCTGTGAATGAAGGCATGGCCCTGGGGATAAAGGTGTGGATCAGAGAGACAATTAGGATGCAGAATTGATGTGACTTACTGACTAATTAGACTCAGGTAGATGAGGGAGAAAGAGAATTCTAGTACAACCTCCAGGGAAATTGGTGGACAAGTGGCAACACTAATGGAAAAAAGTACATGTATGGAAAGAATAGGTTTGAAACCATAATATGAAGTTATTTGTAACTGAGTTTTAGGTAGCTCTTATCCTTTTTTTAAAAAAATAAAATGTCTACCACCAATGACCACCGTGACAGGGAACACAACAGAGAGTCCCTGATGGAGCAGGAGAAAGGTGGGGTGCAGAACTCAAACTCTAGTAAGAAGACCAGACTTAATGGTCTGACTGAGACTGGAAGAACCGTGGCGAGCATGGCCCCTGGATTCTCTATCAGCCCAGAAATAAAACAATTTCTGAGGCCAACTCTTCAGACAGAGATTGGACTGGACTGTGGGACATAAAGTGATATTCGTAAGGAGTGTGTCTCTTAGCTCAAGTAGATACAAGAGACTAAACGGGCAGCTTCTGTCTGGATGTGAGATGGGAAGGCAGAGAGGGTTAGGAGTTGGTTGAATGGACATGGGGAATCAGGGGTGGAAAGGAGGAGTGAGCTGTCACATAAAACAATGTATGTCTAAATTTTTGTATGGGAGACTAACTTGAAATGTAAACTTCATTTAAACTACAACAATAAGAAATAAATAAATAAAATGTGGCTACTTCTTATCCCATTAAACCTGGGGTTCTACACTCTTACGGAGCCCTGGTGGCACAGTGGTTAAGAGCTCAGCTGCTAACCAAAATATCAGCAGTTCGAATCCATCAGTTGCTCCTTGGAAACCATATGGGGCAGTTCTACTTTGTCCTACAGGGTTGCTATGAGTTGGAATAGATTCACTGGCACTTAACAACAACACACTCATATGATAAATATGGAAGAAATTAAAAATATTTCTCTTAAGAGGCATTGGCAAATAGAATACACAGGGCTGGAAGACACCTGAACCCAAATAGAAATCTATTTTCCTGTTCTTAGACTCAAAGTATTTGGGCAAGATTTCAACTTCACTTAGGTGAAACATTTCTTATCTGTAGTTCTATGTGCCAAATAATAAAGTTATTCTTTTACAGAGATTGTCACCAATACATCAAATTCAAAAGTTGCTGTGAGGTGTTAACTTACCACTGATGTTTTTCGGAATATGCTGTCAACCCCCAACTGTATCACATGGAAAACAAAACAAAACACAACACACACGCATTAAAAACAATAAACTTTACAAGACTGAAAACAAAATTAGATGTTAAGGAAGCAACAGTTAATGGTAGGAATGCATACTAGTACAGATTTCCACAAGTGATAATTCACTGGGTATAACTTGTCTATAGATGAATACTAAATGTTGAGGAATTTGGCTACAAATTTAAACAGGGTGAAGGGAGTCAGAAGCAAGGCATGATGACATGGGATAGAGGGGGAGGCCTTTGAGAAGATTATCTTGACTGAATAAGAATACCTGGGAAAGTGGCCAAAATAAGGTAATACACATATTGACCTACTGATACTGGAGTCAATTAAAGAATGTGCTAATTGCAACACAGGTATATGTACTTGGCTTAGAAATTAAGTATGGAGGCAAAAATGAGGAAGTTTTCAGTAATATAATTGGAAAAGGAAGTACATACGGTTCATTAAAATGTTTCATGGTATTAGGAAAAATATTAGTGCAAACTTATATTAGCTAATCAAGGTCATCTGTAATAAGAAGGTGTGGGATAAACCGAATGTTGAAGGTCAATCAAATTTTAAGAGGCACATTAACGTAGAAGAGGGGTCCACTTCTCTCTACCATCTATATACTCTCTATTCAGTACCAACTGTGGCTGCTTGAATTGAGCGTGTCCGCAATGGCAATGGGCAAATTACAGAGCTAGAACCAGAATGTTCTAGAAGCCAAGAGTGCAGAGTTGCCTGAAACATGCCATCTGTCCCCCAGGCTATGACTGATCAAGGAATGGGCTGCAGATGAGTCCAGGTGCTTCACAGCAGGCAAGGCCTCCTGGGGATTTCTTGGCCTTATGCAGGGGAGGCTGCAACTACCCAAAGGCTTGATCTGAGTCTCAGTGGGAACACCACCTCTCCTTACCGACTCACACAAGTTATCTTGCTCTGTGATAGGGTCCCTGCCATAGAAAAAGAAACTTAAATAATTTGTCTACTACTTAATTTGTAAGAAAGACCCATGCCTCTGATCCCTAAATCCTCAGATATAGTTCCCCATAATTTCTTCTTTTCAATAATCCTTCCCTTTCAAAGTTTACCTTGTTGGGGGCTTCATTTTCTTTTTCACTCCAAGATAAAACTTCATGGAACTGAGAGAAAACATTTTGTCATGCTTACTACTCTGTAAGGAAAATAAAAAAATTGCAATTAGACAAATCTTATAAGTTTTCTTACACTCCTGAGTGTTAATGATTAGATTTAGAATTGTTTAGTTTCTCCAAAGTTTCACACAAGAAATATTAAGTTTTTAGTTAATGAAGACTATTTCACTTACAGTTATAAATTTAAATATACAATTTTGGATATTTATGTGTATTTCTATGTGTGTATATGTATACACATATACGTGCATAAATATACACACAGGTCTGTAATTCTTTATTCAAAACACTTGAGGCCAAATACGTATCAGAATTCATATTTTTTATTTTAAAAATACAATACAGTCATATCCCATATGCTATGTAACTCCATTATATGACCACTGCTGTCTGGGGCAGATCCCTGTATTCAAATATATTCATATTTGTGAAATGCATGGCATTTCATACAGTGTGAGACTGTCAGATAAATAAATACAGACTATAAATATCCTAATGTTAGTTTGGACCAAGTTTTACCATTAAGTCAGTTATGGTTTTCAGTGCTTTTTGGATTTCACAATTATGAAAAACAGACTGTGAACCTGTATGGTAATAAGCTGGACCATACCAAATAAATATTTTAATGAAAATTAAATAATCACTAACAATTCATGAAAGCAGTCAATAAAAAAAGAGAATTCACATTTGGCCCTGGAACAATGATATATTCTCCACCCAGAAAAACATTCAAATTTTTTTTTTTTAAATTGTTTGAACACATCCAATTAGGAAAGTTGTCTGACAGAAACAAAAATTTCATCATTGTACTCTAATTTAAAAACTAAATACCAAAACCACATATATTTATTATTTATGCTTAGATACACTACAATAGATTTTATATAGATATTATAATACGACCAGCCCCTACAACCCTAAAACTCAAAAGTAAGTCTCTGGTTTAAACTGGCAGGCAGATGACATTTATAACTGAGAGCAAGGGGTTGGGGTCATAGACACCTGGATGCAAACTGGCCTTGCTGTTTACTAGTTTGTGACCTCATGTTATTTTTCTCTGAACCTCATTATCTTGTTTGCACATGCTGTTGTTGTGTGCCATCAAGTCAATTTGGACTCACAGCGACCCCACAGGACACAGTAGAACTGCCTCATAGGATTTCTACTAAAATCTTTATGGGAGCAGATAACCAGGTCTTTTCTCCCTGGGAATGGCTGGTGGGTTCAAACTGTCAACCTTTAGGTTAGCAGCTGAGTGCTTAACCATTGAGCCACCAGGGCTCCTTTGTTGTACATAGTGATAATAAAAATACCAACTGTCTTACAGAGAGTTATTATGAATATTAAAAGACAAAGAGAAGGGCTGCTGTGAAGATTAAGTGAGAAAACGCCTATAAAGGATATAGTCCGGTAATTGGCATACAGTAAACTCACTGGAAATTATAGCTACTGTAATTATAAATTTAGAACACATCACTTCATAGAAACAGCAACTAGACGGTAGTTAGGATTGCATGACAACACACAAAAGTCCACTTAGCATACATGTACCTGAACTATATTCTATGAAAGTTAAGGTATTACTATGGCTTCTCTTGATGAAAGCAGTCTGAACATAAAAAATATTAATGTAAATATATATTAGCTAATTAAGGTCATCTGTAATAAGAAGGTGTGGTATATATGTAAATAACAGCATATAAGTAAGGGGTGGGAAATATGTTTATCATATTAAAAATTTGTTTCTATGGAAGAAATGGGCTAGGGGTGTAGAGAGGAAATAGAGAGGAAAAAATATCCAGTAACATCAATTAATGGCAACTAATGGCTTCTGTGCCAGTAATTATAAGGCCTGAGTTTTCCAAGGTGAATTTACTCCTAATTACGATTATCAAGAAGTTTGCTATTGCTATTATTGCAGATAATACTATTTAAAAAAATTGTGGAATTTTCCCCCCCTTGTGGCTAGATTTTCAGATATGGAATCGTTGAGTGAAAGAAAGGCTGGGAACACGGTTCTGAATAAGATTTTGGCTAAATTGATACAGTACATTTACTTACAGTTAAACATGTATTCAAGTATTTGCTAGTCATTTTCAGTTTTGATTTCGTGAATAGATTATCCATGTCTTCACTTACTTGTTTGCATTAGTTCTTTATATATTAAGTATGAAATTGCTTTGTCTTCTTTAATGAAAGATTCTATCTAAATTGCTGTTCACCTTACGTTTGCTAATGGTATACTTTCATCATTTTTATGAATTCAAATATATTGATCTTCTCTTCTGGATTTTCTTACCTTTTCATCAAGTTTAAAATGCTCCCACATAGCTAATAAATACTCAGTTAATTGATCTTGTAGTTTTAAGGGTTGCTAAATATAAAGTTTTAAATCTTAAGGGTTGCTAAATATAAAGTTTTAAATCTTATATCAATCTGGAAGTTTTTTTATATACAGTAGAGGTGAGAATTTAAGTTGAAAGGTTTTTGTTAACAACTATCCTAGTCTTATTTATCAAACAAATCTACTTTTAGACATGCATTTATTATATCATATCTATCAGGAATTAAATCTTGATATGCAAGTAAGTAGGAAGTCCTGGGTGGTACAAACGGTTAAGCACTCAACTATTAGCCAAAAGGTTGGCAGTTCAAACCCACCCAGAGGTACCTGAAGACGGGTCTGGGGATCTGCCTCCAAAAGGTAATAGCCTTGAAAACCCTATAGAGCAGTTCTACTCTGTACAGACAGGGTTGCCAGAGTCAGAATCGACTCAATGACAACTAACAACAACAACAGACAGCTCCTAATGGAAAGTTCTATAAAACGAAATTTCATTTCACAAGATAACTTTACTATTCAACTATCACAATTAGTTTTTTTAAGATTTGTATATCCTGGAAAATTTCTTCAAAAAGTTCAATATACTAGAGTATTATAAAGTCTGTGGTGTGTTGTCTCAGCCATCATATTTCAAAATAAAGTTTTTAACTAAGCCAATTAAATTAGTGTGCTTAAAAATTATTCTTGTGACTAAAAGGACTTTGCTTATTAGTGCATGTAACTTTTAATAACCCCCTTAGCCACTTGCTTTTTCACACCATTAACAGTACAATGGTAATACTCTGTGAAACCTCTTACCTTTTATTTAAATCAAGTATGAAAACATTTTAATTAACATTTTTCTGTGCAGGGAAAACTCAGAAAACAAAATATATCTTCCTCCGGGTAACACCCTAATTTGTTGTTAATGAACATCCATCAATTATCTCTAATTACCACATAGTCTTTTAAAATACACTTCTCAATTTGTAATTTCTACTTCCTTCTTAGCAATTCATTTTCTAAATTTATCCAAGTACACACATATTAATGGCAACTGCTAAAACCAGAGGCAAATCTTTATTCAAATAAGTTGGGGCACTTTACTAGTGATTATTTACTGCAAAATCATTTGAAAAGTTAACATTGCCAGTGACTTGACCATCAATATTAAAAAGGACAGATCAGTAAGATGGAAAAATTGCTAGCAAAACAAAACCATGTCTTGATAAAAATAGTAGTTTGAGTATCAAGGAAAAACTTAAGTCTCATCTGACTGCCTTAATGTGAAAATTAAAGTATCAGTTGCATTAATCTATTCTGACAGATGTGCAAATACTTTTTAACATGAAATAGTTAGGCTATAATCCCATAACCTGAGGTCACTGTGATTAAAAAAAAAAAACGTGTTCAGTGTCCTTAAAGAGAACTGTCTTTTGGGTAAGCTATGGATACTATCACTGCCTATCAATTTATATGAATTGTCTTAGATTGAACAGAACTATCCTTTCAAGAAGATACAAACTCTTGAAATATTTTCAAAATATATTCTGTTAAGCCAGCATCATCCTAAATGGACAAAGTCTGAAAGCATTCCCCTTGAGAATAGGAACCAGATAAGGATGCGCTTTATCACCAGTCTTATTCAACATTGTGCTGGAGGTCCTAGCCACAGCAATTAGGCTTTAAAAAGAAATAAAGGGCATCCAGATTGGTAGGGAAGAAGTCAAAGTATCTCTCTTTGCAGATGATACGATCTTATACACAGAAAACCCCAAAGAATCCACAAGGTAACTACTGGAACTAATAGAAGATCTCAGCAAGTATCAGGAAACAAGATAAACATACAAAATCAGTTGGATTCCTCTATACCAACAAAGAGAACTTCAAAGAGGAAATCATCAAATCAATACCATTTACAATAGCCCCCAAAAAGATAAAATACTTTGGAATAAATCTAACCAGAGACGTAAAAGACCTATACAAAGAAAACTACAAGACACTACTGCAAGAAACCAAAAGAGACCTACGTAAGTGGAAAAATATACCTTGCTCATGGATAGAAGACTCAACATTGTGAAAATGTCAATTTTACCCACAGCGATCTACAGATACAATGCAATCCCTACCCAAATTCCAATGGCATTTTTTAAGGAGATGGAGAAACAAATCACCAACTTCATACGGAAAGGGGAGGGGCCCCAGATAAGTAAAGCATTACTGAAGAAGAACAACAAAGTGGGAGGCCTCATATTATCTGATTTTAGAACCTATTATACTGCCACGGTAGTCAAAACAGCCTGGTACTGCTACAACAACAGATACACAGACCAATGGAACAGAATTGAGAATCAAGACGTAAATTCATCTACCTATAAGCAGCTGATATTTGACGAAGGCTCAAAGTCCATTATTTGGGGAAAAGACAGTCTCTTTAATGAATGGTGCTGGCATAACTGGATAACCATCTGCAAAAAACAGAAACAAGGCCCATGCCTCACACCATGCACAAAAACTAACTCAAAATGGATCAAAGACATAAATATAAAATCTAAAACAACAAAGATCATGAAAGAAAAAATAGGGACAATGCTAGGAGCCCTAATACATGGCATGAACAGAATACAAAACATTACTAAAAATGCACAAAAACCAGAAGAGAAACTAGATAACTGGGAGCTCCTAAAAATCAAACACTTATGCTCATCAAAAGACTTCACCAAAAGAGTAAAAAGACAACCTACAGACTGAAAAAAATTTTTGGCTACCACAAATCCAATCAACATCCGATCTCTAAAATCTACAAGATACTGCAAAACTTCAACAACAAAAATACAAATAACCCAATTTAAAAATGTGCAAAGGATATGAACAGGCACTTCACCAAAGAAGACATTCAGGTGGCTAACAGATACATGAGGAAATGCTCATGATCGTTAGTTGTTAGAGAAATGCAAATCAAAACTACAATGAGATACAATCTCAACCCAACAAGGCTGGCTAGCATTAATCCAAAAAACACAAAATAATAAATGTTGGAGAGATTGTGGAGAGACTGGAACACTTATACATTGCTGGTGGGAATGTAAAATGGTAAAACCACTTTGGAAACTGATTTGACACTTCCTTAAAAAGCTAGAAATAGAAGTACCCTACTATCCAACAATCCCACTCCTTGGAATATATCCTAGAGAAATAAGAGCTGTCACGTGAATAGATATACGCACATCCATGTTCATGCAGCACTGTTCACAATAGCAAAAAGATGGAAACAACCTAGATACCCATCAATGGATGAATGGATAAACAAATTATGGTATATTCACACAATGGAATACTATGGAACGACAAAGAACAACGATGAATCCATGAAACATTTCACAATATAGATGAATCTGGAAGGCATTATGCTGAACGAAATCAGTCAGCCGCAAAAAGACAAATATTGTATGAAACCCCTAGTAAAAGAAAAAGAAAAAAAAAGAAAAGGTACAAAAGCAGAAGAAAACTTTCTTTGATGGTTATGAGGGTGGGGAGGGAGGGAGAGGGTTATTCACTAGATAGTAGACAAGAATTATCTTAGGTGAAGGGAAGGACAACACACAATACAGGGAAGTCGGCACAACTGGACTAAACCAAAGCTAAGAAGTTTTCTGAATACAATCAAACACTTACAGGGGCAAAGTAGCAGGGGTGGGGGTCTGGGGACCATGCTTTCAGGGGACATCTAGGTCAACTGGCATAACAAAGTTGATTAAGAAAATGTGCTGCATTCCATTTTGGTGGGTGGCGTCTGTGGTCTTAAAAGCTAGTGAGTTGCCATCTAAGATGCATCAATTGGTCAAAACCCACCTGGAGCAAAGAAGGATGAAGAAGACCAAAGACACAAGGAAATACTAGTCCAAGAGACAGAAGGGTCATATAAACTAGAGACTCGATCAGCCTGAGACCAGAAGAACTAGATGGTGCCTGGCTACCACCAATGACTGCCCTGACAGGGAACACAACAGAAGGTCCTGATGGAGCAGGGGTAAAGTGGGGTGCCAAACTCAAATTTTAGTAAAAAGACCAGACTTACTGGTCTGACTGAGACTGGGGGGACCCCAGAAGACATGGCCTCCTGACTCTCTGTTAGCCCAAAACTAGAACCATTCCCGAAGCCAACTCTTCAGACAAAGATTAGACTGGACATAAAATGATACTCATGAAGAGTGTGCTTCTTAGTTCAAGTGGAAACATGAGACTAAATGGGCAGCTCCTGTCTGGAGGCAAGAGGAGAAGGCAGAAAGGGATAGGAGCTGGCTGAATGGACAGAGGAAACCTGGGCTGGAAAGGAGGAGTGTGCTGTCACATTATAGGAAGAGCAATTAGGGTCACGTAAGGACGTGTGTATAAATTTTTGTATGAGAAACTAACCTGAGCTGTAGACTTTCACTTAAAGCACAATTAAAAAAAAAAAAAAAAACTTAAAAAAAAAAAATATATATATATTCTGCTAAGGGGTATGAGATTTTTCATCTCACTTACAAAATCTATCTGTTTAAGAGTCACTTCTCTATGAATAGGCGTCCTGTGGTTGATTTTAAAGTTTGCATCAGCTTAAGGGAACCAAAACCCAAACCTATTGCCACTGAGTTGATTCCGACTCATAAGCAACCATAGAGAACAGAGCCGAACTGCCCCATAGGGTTTTCTAGAGGAGCCCTGGTGGCGCAGTGGTTAAGAGCTAGGCTGCTAACCAAAAGGTCAGCAGCTTGAATCCACCAGCCACTCCTTGGAAGCCCTATTGAGCAGTTCTACTCTGTCCTATAGAGTTGCTATGAGTCGGAATTGACTCGACAGCAATGGGTAATCTTTATAGAGGCAGACTGTCACATATTTCTCCCATGAAGCAGGTGGTGGGTTCGAACTGCCGACCTTTTGGGTTAGCAGCCGAGCACTTAACCACTGCACCACTAGGGCTCTTTGCTTAAGGGAAAACACCATAAAAAACTGAATTGCATAAACTGTAACATTTGAAAATATTTTGTACTACTTAAATAAAAAAATTACCAATTCTCTTGAAATAAAATTCTGTCAGCACAAATATCAAGCTAAAATAATGCAAAATGAGTAAGTTTCCTTAGCAAGTCCCTGCATACAGCCTTTGGGGTCAGACTCCTGGCTCCATCACTTACTGGATATGGGATCTTGGGGAAGTTATGCAATGCCTTTGCGACCCAATTTCTTCAACTATAAGGTGGGAATAATAATAGTACAGATTTCGCAGGTTGATTGTAAAGATAAAATGAGATACTCCAAGTGAAACAAACAGAACTGTGACTGGCATAGAGTAAGGCCTTGAATATGAGATTCTGCTACTATGACTGTGGAGCCCTGGTGGTGCTGTGGTTAAGAGCTACAGCTGCTGAGTGAAATGTCTACAGTTCAAATCCACCAGCCACTCCTTGGAAACCCTATGGGGGTATTTCTATTCTGTCCTATAGGGTTGCTGTGAGTTGAAATCGATTCAACAGCAACGGGCTTGGTTTTTTTTTTAACTATGACTATGTTGGCATTACTAATACTAAAGACTAGCACTAATACTATTACTACTACAGTGAAACTTAGGAGAGCCAGAACTCAATGGGACTGCTTTGTTTTTCAGGGTCTCGTAAGTTTTCTGCTTTGACTGGGCACAGTCTGACTACTTTTCTATTGCTTATTTTAGTGGAAAATATTTTGAGTTTTCCTTCTTGGACAGGTTTCTGCCTTTCACAGTTTTTTTTGTATTAACATTAAATCAACTTCTAATGCTGAGTACTGGCTAAGAATCATTGACTAAAAGGAACCAACTGATAAAGCTCTTTTTCTTTCTTCATGAACACAGAAAGGTAAAATGAGTTCCCAGACAATAGCACTGATTCAAACTGCTTGTCAAAAGATGGATAATACTTGCACTGTTGGTGGGAATGCAAAATGATACAAACATTTTGGAAAATGACATGGCGCTTCCTTAGAAAGCTAAAAATAGAAATACCATATCATCCAGCAATCCCACTACTAGGAATATACCCTAGAGAAATAAGAGCCATCACACGAATAGACATATGTGTACCCATGTTCACTGCAGCATTGCTCACAACAGTAAAAAGATGGAAACAACCTAGATGCCCATTAACAGATGAATGGATAAACAAACTATGGTACATACACACACAATGGAACACTACGCAACAGTAAAGAACAACGATGAATCTGCAAAGCATCTCATAACATGGATTAAACTGGAGGACATTATGCTGAGTGAAATAAGTAAATCACAAAAGGACTAATACTGTATGAGACCACTGATGTAAAAACTCATGAAAATGTTTACACACAAAAAGAAACAATCTTTGATGGTTACGAGGGAGGGAAGGGGTGAGGGGGGAAATACTAAATAGATAATAGATAAGTCGTAACTTTGGTGAAGGGTAAGACAGTACACAATATTGGAGAAGCCAGCACAACTTGTACAAGGAAACGTCATGGAAGCTCCATAGGCACATCCAAATGCACTGAGGGACCAAATTGCTGGGCTGAGGACTGTGGGAACCATGGTCTTGGGGAACATCTAGCTCAACTGGCATAACATAGTTTAAAAGAAAATGTTCTACATTCTACCTTGGTGAGTAGCGTCTGGGGTCTTAAACACCTGTGAGCAGCCATCTAAGATACTCCACTGGTCTCACCCCTTTGGGAGCAAGAGAGAATGAAGAAAACAAGATACAAGGGAAAGATTAGTCCAAAGGACTAATGGACCACAACTACCACGGCCTCCATCAGACTGAGTCCAGTACAACTAGATGGTGCCTGCTACCACCACTGATTGCTCTGACTGGGATCACAACAGAGGGTCCTGGACAGAGCTGGAGAAAAAAGTAAATCAAAATTCTAACTCGCAAAAAAAGACCAGACTTTCTAGCCTGACAGCGACTGGAGAAACCCTGAGAGTAAGGTCCCTGGACACCCTTTTAGCTCAGTAATGAAGTCACTCCTAAGGTTCACTGTTCAGCCAAAGATTAGACAGTCCCGTAAAATAAAAGGAGACTAATGGTGCACAACAGCCCAGGGACAAGGACTAGAAGGCAGGAGGGGATAGGAAAGCTGGTAATAGAGAACCCAAGGTCGAGAAGGGAGAGTGTGTACATGTTGTGGGGTTGTTAACCAATGTCATAAAACAGTATGTGTACTAACTGTTTAATGAGAAACTATCTGTTCTGCAAACTTTCATCTAAAGTACAGTAAAAAAAAAGATAAAAAAATGGATAATACTATGTATTTAAAGTTCCAATACACTTGACTAATTGTCAAAAAGAAGCCATCTTCTTTTTCAGGCAAACAATATGGTGGAGCATTATTTGGAAAAGGGTGGGGGGGGGTATCATTAATAAGGCATTTTACAAATTTGTAATGAAGTGCCCATTGGGGCTGCAGGGTGACAGCATAGTTTGTTTCTTTGGCAAAGAGCCCTGCCTGGTGCTGTAAGTCTACCCTCTTCCTCATTTAAGAAAGCATATTACAATGTCAATAAGTGAGAGCTAGCTCTCATGGATAAGGACAGCTCTTATACATAGATTTCAAATTATCACAGTTGTAATTATTAGTCTTATAAAGGTTCTTTTCACACACTGTGATTGAGGACTGCTGGTTTACACCTCTGGTTCTCAAATGCCAGTCTGAACTTGGGTGACAGCCTCTAATTTTTTAATAGCTTGCAATGAAAGGAGAAAACTAGAAATAGTTTTTCATTAGGCTTTTTTTAAAATTAACTGTTTTTAAAATAAAATTTCAATTAATTTTTCAATCCATGAGCACAATTAAGTGTTCTGGAATTCGCATTCTTCCCAGTGTTATCCATAATTTGTTATGATCCACACGGTCGAATGCCTTTGCATAGTCAATAAATCACAGGTAAACATCTTTCTGGTTTCTCTGCTTTCAGCCAAGATCCATCTGACATCAGCAAGGATATCCCTCATTCCATGTTATCTTCTGAATAAGGCTTGAATTTCTAGTGGTTCCCTGTTGATGTACTGCTGCAACCACTTTTGAATGATCTTCAGCAAAATTTTACTTGTGTGTGATACTTATGATATTGTTCAATAATTTCCGCATTCGGTTGGGTCACCTTTTTTTGGAATAGGAAGAAATGTGGATCTCTTCCAGTTGGTTGGCCAGGTAGTGGTCTTCCAAATTTCTTGGCAGAGACCAGGGGGCACCTCTAGTGCTGCGTCCATTTGTTGAAACATCTCAATCAGTATTCCGTCAATTCCTAGAGCCTTGTTTTTCACCAATGTCTTCAGTGCAACTTGGACTTCCTTCCTTCAGTTCCATCGATTCTAGATCATATGCTGGCTCCTGAGATGGCTGAACGTCGACCAATTCTTTTTGGTACAGTGACTCTGACTATTCCTTCCATCTTCTTTTGATGTTTCCTGTGTTGTTTAATATTTTCCATGTAGATTCCCTCAATACTGCAACTCGAGGCTTCAATCTTTTCTTCAATTCTTTCAGCGTTCTTCCCTTTTGGTTTTCTAACTCCACGTCTTTGCATTTCATTGTAATACTTTACTTTGTCTTCTGGAGCTGGCTTTTGAAATCTTCTGTTCAACTCTTTTACTTCGTCATTTCTTCCTTTTGCTTTAGTTACTCTATGTTCAAGAGCAAGTTTCAGAGTCTGTTCTGGCATCTATTTTGGTCTTTTCTTTCATTCCTGTCTTTTTAATGACCTCTTGCTTTCTTCATGTAAGATGTCCTTCATGTCACTCCACAACTTGTCTGGTCTTTTGTTCATTAGTGTTCAATGCGTCAAATCTTTTCTTCAGATGGTCTCTAAATTCAGGTGAGATATACTTAATGTCATACTTTGGCTCTTGTGGACTTGGTCTAATTTTCTTCAACTTGAATTTGAACTTGCATATGAGCAATTGATGATCTGTTCTGCAGTTGGCCCCTGGCCTTGTTTTGACTGATGATACTGAACTTTTCCATTATCTCCTTCCACAGAGGTAGTCAATTTGATTCCTTTGTGTTCTGTCTGGCAACGTCCAAGTGTATAGTTGCCTTTTGCGTTTCCGAAAAATGTTATCTGCGATGAAGACATCATTGCAAACTCTATCGTGTGATCTCTGGGGTCATTTCTATCACCACAGCCATATTTTCCAACTACTGATCCTTCTTTGTTTCCAAATTTTGCATTCCAATCACCAGTAATTATCAATGCCTCTTGACTGCATGTTTGATCAATATCAAACTGCAGAAGTTGGTAAAAATCTTCAATTTCTTCAACTCTGGACTTAGTGGTTGGTAAGTAAATTTGAATAGTCGTCTTTACTGGTCATCCTTGTAGGTGTAAGGATATTATCCTATCACTGAAAACACTGTACTTCAGGATAGATCTTGAAATGTTCTTTTTGATGATGAATGTGGTGTCATTTCTCTTCAATCTGTCATTCCTGTCATAGTATACCGTGATTATCCGATTCAAATAGCCAATAGCAGTCCATTTCAGCTCACGAACACCTAGGATATTGATGTCTATGTATTCCATTTCATTCTTGACGATTTCCAATTTCCTAGATTCATGCTTCGTACATTCCACATTCTTATTAATGCACGTTTGCAGCTGTTTCTTCTCATTTTGAGTCATACTACATCAGCAAATGAAGGTCCCAAAACCTTGACTCCATCCATGTCATTAAGTTCGACTCACTCTGAGGAGGCAGCTCCTCCCCAGTCATATTTTGAGTACCTTCCAACCTGAGGGACTCATTTTCTGGCCCTATATCAGACAATGTTTCACTGCTATTCATAAGGTTTTCACTAGTTAGCTTTTTTCAGAAGTAGATCTCCAGGTCCTTCTTCTTAGTCTGTCTTAATCTGGAAACTTGCTGAAACCTGTCATGAGTGACCCTACTCATATTTGAAATACCAGTGGCATAGCTTCCAGCATCACAGCAACATACAATTCACCACAGTAGGACAAACTGACAGACACATGGGGTGATTTATCATAGGCACTTAAACGAGAGATGTTATTTTTCTTATTTATGTATTTTTAAAAAATCTTACATTTTACTTTTATTATTTTATCATAAACATTTTTCTATATTAACCATTTATTATTTTAAGACCTGCTCAGTATATTCTTTTTTTTTCAATTAACTTTACTGTGTTTTAGGTGAAAATTTACAGCTTATTTTCTCATTCAAAAATTTATACACAAATTGTTTTGTGACATTGGTTGCAATCCCCTCCATGTGTCAGCACACTCCCCCTTTCCCTTTCTACTCCAGGTTCCCCATGTCCATTCGTCCAGTTTTCCTGTACTGTCCTGCCTTCTAGTCTTTGCTTTGGGGCAAGTGTTGCCCATTTGGTCTCATATACTTCACTGAACTAAGAAACACCTTCCTCACATATGTTATTGTTTGTTTTATAGGCCTGTCTAATCTTTGGCTGAATGGTGGACTTCAGGAGTGGCTTCAGTTATGAATTAACAAGGCATCTGGGGGCCATAGTCTTGGGGTTCCTCCAGTCTCTGTCAGACCAGTAAGTCTGGTCTTTTTTTGTGAATTTGAATTTTACTCTACATTTTTCTCTTGCTCTGTCTGGGACCCTCTACTGTGATCCCTGTCAGAGTGGGTGGTGGTGGTAGCCAAGCATCATGTAGTTCTTCTGGGCTCAGACTGGTGGAGGCTGTGGTTCACATAGTCAATTGTATGGACTAATATTTTCCTTGTGTCTTTTGTTTTCTTCATTTTCCTTTGCTCCAAACGGGATGGGATCAACAGATGTATTTTAGATGGCTGCCAGCAAGCTTTTAAGACCCCAGACACTACTCACCAAATAGGATGGAAATCATTTTCTTTATGAACTATGACAATTGACTTAGATGGCCCCTGAGACCATGGTCTCCAGCCCTCAGCCCCATTAAATTGGTCCCTCAATGTGTTTGGATGTGTATAGGAAGCTTCTACGGCTTTGCCTTAGTCAAGTTGTGCTGAGTTCCCCTACATTTTGTGTTGTCTTTCCTTTCACCGAAGTTACCACTTGTCTACTATCTAGTTAGTGATTTTCCTTCCTTACCCTTTCCCTTCCTGGTAATTATAAAAGACTTTTTTTTTTTTCTTTTCTGTGTGTAAACATTTTCCTGGGTTTTTATAATAGTGGTTTCATACAGTATTTGTCCTTTTGTGATTGACTTATTTCACTCAGCATAATGCCCTCCAGATTCATCCATGTTGTGAGATGTTTCCTGCATTCGTCATTGTTCTTTATTGTTATGCAGTGTTCGATTGTGTGTATATACCATAATTTATCTATTCATCTGTTGATGGGCACATAGGTTGTTTCCATCTTTTTACTATTGTGAATAATGCTGCAGTGAATATAGGTGTGCATTTATTTGTGTGATGGTTCTTATGTCTCAAGGATATATTGCTAGGAGTGGAACTGCCAGATCGTATAGTATTTCTATTTCTAGCTTTTTAAGGAGGTGCCATATTGTTTTTCAAAGTGGTTGTACCATTTTAAATTCTCTCCAGCTATGCATAAGCGTTCCAATCTCCCTGCAACCTCTTCAACGTTTAGTATTTTCAGTTTTTTTGATTTGTGCCAGTAATGCCCTGGTGAGATGGTATCGCATTGTAGTTTCGATTAACATTTCTCTAATGGCTAATGATTGTTACCATTTCCTCATGTGCCTGTTAGCCACCTGAATGTCTTCCTTATTCAAGTGTCTATTCATATCCTTTGCCTATTTTTTAATTGGATTATTTGGTTTTTTGTTTATTGAGGTGCTGAAGTATTTTATAGATTTTAGTGATTAGACCCTGTTCAGATATGTTGTAGCCAAAAAAAATTTCCTCATCTGTAGGTTCTCTTTTTGCTCTTGGTGAAGTCTTTTGATTAGCATACATGTTGAATTTTTAGGAGCTCCCAGTTATCCAGTTTATCTTCTGATGTTTGTATATGGTTAGTTTGGTTTGTATTGTATTTATGCCATATATTAGGTCCCCTAGCACTGTCCTTTTTATTTTTAATTCCATGATCTTTATTGTTTTAGGTTTTATGTTTAGGTATTTGATCCATTTTGAGTTACTTTTTGTGTATGCTGTAAGGTGTTGTTTCATTTTTTTGCAGATGGATATTTAGTTTTGCCAGCATCATTTGTTAAAATGACTAGCCTTTCCCCCATTTAATGGACTTTAATCATTTGTCAAAGATCAGCTGACCATGAGGGGATGGATTTACATCTCAGTTCTAGATTTTGTTCCATTGGTGTCTGTCCTTGTACCAGTAGGCTGTTTTGACTACCATGGCTGTGTAGCAGGTTCAGAGATCAGGTAGTTTTAGGCCTCCTAATTTGTTCTTTTTCTTAAGTAATGCTATGCTTATCTGGGACCTCTTTCCTTTCCATACAAAGTTGGTGATTAGTTTTTCCAACTCGTTAAATAATGCTTGGTATTTGAATCGGGATTGCATTGTATCTGTAAATCGCTTTGGGTAGAACTGACATTTTCACAATATTGAGTCTTCCTATCCATGAGCACGGTATGTTTTCCCTTTTATGTAGGGAATTTCAGAACACTTCACTGTGCTCATTAGGAACCTGTACATAGATCAAGAGGCAGTCATTCGAACAGAGCAAGGGGATACTGCATGGTTTAAAGTCAGCAAAAGTGTGTGTCAGAGTTGTATCCTTCCATCATACTTATTCAATCTGTATGCTGAGCAAATAAGCTGAGAAGATGGACTATATGAAGATGCCTAGGGCATGAGGATTGGAAGAAGACTCATTAGCAACCTACATTATGCACATGACACAACCCTGCTTGCTGAAAGTGAAGAGGACTTGAAGCACTTACTGATGAAGATCAAAGACCACAGCCTTCAGTATGGATTACACCTCAACATAAAGAAAATGAAAATCCTTACAACTGGACCAATAAGCAACATCATGATAAATGGAGAAAAGATTGAAGTTGTCAAGGATTTCGTTTTATTTGGATCCACAATCAATACCCATGGAAGCAGCAGTCAAGAAATCAAACGATGCATTGCACTGGGCAAATCTGCTGCAAAGGACCTCTTTAAAATGTTAGAAAGCAAAGATGTCACCTTGAAGACTAAGGTGCACCTGACCTAAACCATGGTGTTTTCAATTGCCTCATATGCATGCGAAAGATGGACGATGAATAAGGAAGATGGAAGAACTGACATCTTTGAATTGTGGTGTTGGGAGTACAATTTTTCACATTATTCCATTATGATCCTTTTTATTTCAGTTGCATCCATTGTAATGTACCCCATCTCATTTCTTATTTGGTTTATTTGCTTCCTCTCCTGTTTTTATTTTGTCAGTTTGGCAATGGTTTGTCAATTTTGTTGATCTTTTCAGAGAACCAACTTTTGGTCTAGCTGATTCTTTCTATTGTTTTTCTGTTCCTATTTTATTTATTTCTGCCCTAATCTTTATTATTTCCTTTTTCTGGTGCCTGTGGGTTTCTTTTGTGGCTGCTCTATTTGTTCGAGTTGTTGGGCTAACACTTTGATTTTGGACCATTTTTCTTTTTTGATGTGTGTTTACTGCTATAAACTGACCTCTGAGCACTGCCTTTGGTGTGTCCTAAAGGTTTTGGTATGATGTTTTCATTCTCATTTGATTCTAGGAATTTTCTGATTCCACCTTTGATGTCTTCTATTACTCAGTTGTTTTTAAGCAAAGTTTTATTCAGTTTCCATGTATTTGATTTTTTTTTCCTTGCTCTTCCTGTTACTGATTTCTACTTTTATGGCATTGTCATCAGAGAGAATGATCCATATTATTTCCATGTTCTGGGTTTCATTGAAGGTTGCTGTGGATAAAATGTGGTCTATTCTGGATAATGTTCCATGTGTGCTGGAAAAGAATGTATAGTTTTCTGCTCTTGGTACTTTTGTACTTTTTAATTGAGGTATAATTTACATGCAGTAAAGTGCACAAAATTGAAACGTTTAGTTTAATGAGTTTTAACCACTGTAAACACTCATGTAGCCATTACCCCAAACAGGATATAGAACATTTCTATTACTGGTAGTCTCCTACTGACCCTCTTCCCTGGCAATACCGTTACTGTTCTCCCCACCTCAGGCAACCATTTTCTAAAAGGGATTATATGTTACTATTTTGTGCCTAGATTCTAGGGTATGAATGCATCATTTTCCTATTAATGGACATTCGTTATGTTTTCAGGTTTGAGCTTTTTTGAATAAACTGCCACAAACATTCTTGTACAAGTGTTTTTGTGGACATAATACCTGAGAGTGAAACTGATGGGGTCATGTGGTAGATGTATGAATGACTTCATGAAAAACAAACAAAAAAACCCCCTGGCAAATTCATCAATTTATGAGAATTCTAGCTGTCCACATTTCTGCCAACATTAGGTACTGTCAGTCTTTTTGATTTCAGTCATCTACCAAAAACAGAACAAAACCAGTTGCCATAGAGTCAGTTCAGACTCAGGGTGATTCCATGCGTTTCGCATAGGGTTTCCATGGCTGTGATCTTTGCGAAGCAGATCACCAGGACTTTCTTTCATGGTGACACTGGGTGGGTTCAAATCGCCAATCTTTTGGTTAGTAGCCTAAGTTTTAACCATTTGTACCACTCAGAGACTCCCTTAATCATACCTGTGGGTATAAAATAGTATGTCATTATGGTTTTAATTTGCATTACCCTGATGACTAATGATGTTGAGCATTATTGGTTCAATGGCTTATTGGCCATTCCTAATCTTCCTTTGCCCATTTTTTTATTGGTTTGTTCATCTTCTTATTACTGATTTGTAGGAGAATTCTTTATATATATATTTGGAGATATATATGTATGTGTGTATATGTGCTCTGTGTGTGTGAATACATTTTTCTCAGTCTGTGATGTGCGTATTCATATTTTTAATGGTGTCTTTTGATAAGCATGCTAAAATTACTATACAAAATTTTTAAATGTTTTAGTTTAAGAAGAACTTTTAGATACATTCTTATTTAAGTATTAAAAAAACCTGGCATGCAAGGCTCATACAATCATCATATTACAGATTCAGAAATTGAGGTGGAGAGGTTAAATATTCACACAACGAACTCTTAACAGAGCTAAGATTTTTTGATGCTATAGGTTCAACATTCTTATAGCTACATCATTTGTCTCCTCCCCATTTTTCATCTCTACTTCCCCTCTCTATTCAACAATTATTTAATAAAAATGTTTTATTAATTACTTCAAACCTTTGAGAATATATTAACAAGATTCAATTAATAAATATGACATCACAGGGGTCAGTTAATTAAAATGTATAGGAAATACGTTAGTAAGATTCATTTTAACTTTTGGGTTTTGCCTTTTTGTTCTAGCTTTTATTAAATTCCATTAACTAAACTCAAGCTACTTTTGCCTTAGGGTGTGACACATTCTCTCTTAATGTTATTCACTGTGATGCTAACTTATAGGCTAGTTTATAAAATACATATTTAGATTTTTCTTCAGGGCTAAAGTCATTCTCTGCCCAAAAAAAGTAAGGCGCTTAGTGAGGCCATATGAAATTCTTCACTGTGTTACTAAGTGCATGAATGTCATATCCCAGAGGCTGAACTAGATCATCAGCTTACTATGCATTTTATTTAACACCGGGCTATGACTTCCAAGCAAGAGGGCTGAGAGCAGTATAAAATAGGAATGCCAACACCCAAGAAATAAAAATGTATACAAATTCAAATACTTCATATATAAATACCTTCAAATCCTTGAAAAGAAAGAGGTACCCATCTCGTAAAACAAAATACCGGTCTTGAAACTTATTTCCAGATAGTATTTTAGATGGTTCTTCTTTGATTTTCAAAACTCCGTCTTTGATACTTTCCAGGGCGCTCCTCTCTGTAAAACACAGTAATTACTTTTGTAAGTTATGTACATTTTTACTTATTTGGCATATAATAAAAACATTAGTATATTTTTAGTTTTGATAATATAAAGCAGTAACTTGTTTTCTACCACTAAGAAGCCCAAGATTAATTTCTGGGAACAACATGCTTCAGAACACTATTGATACTTATATTAAACAGATTTGTATTGCCCAATATGGCAGTCATTGGTCTTAAGTAGTTACTGAGCACTTGGAACGTGGGTAGTTTGAATTGCAATGTGCTGTACATGTCAAAGGAGCCCTGGTGCCACAGTAGTTAAGCACTCAGCTGCTAACAGAAAGGTTGGCAATTCAAATTCACCAGCCACTCCTCAGGAGAAAGATGTAGCAGTCTGAATCCATAAAAATTTACAGCCTTGGAAACCCTATGGGGCAGTTCTACTCTGTCCTTTAGGGTGTCTAGGAGTTGGAATGGACTTAACGGCAGCAGGGTACACATGCAAGATATACAGATTATGAAAACTTAGTAAAAACAAATACAGAATATCACAGTTTAAAAATATCGATTAGATGATGGAATGATACTTTAGGTATAAAGACACTAAATTAAAATTAAATTGACCTGTTTCTTTTTACTTTTTTAATGTGGCTACTAGAAAATTTTAAATTACATATGTAGCTTGCATTGTATTTATTTTGAACAGCACTGGTAGGAATAATGCAACTGCATAGGCAAAAAGATGAACATATCTATGAATTCTGACACAGGAATCCAACAATTGGAAAGGGATTAGAGTGATTTCTATAAATGTGAATCAGATAAAAGAAAGGCAAAATTGCTAAGACAGAGCATGTGACAACAATTATATTTCATGTGCAATACTGTCAGTGTCCCACACTTACAAAACATTTTAACTAATTCTATTAAAAAAAAAACAGTTTTTGGTGAGAACACCAAATCTGTACTTGTTTTATCATGTATAAATTTATCATTTTTTATCTCCAGTCTAAAACTTTTCCCTAAAATCCACACTTAGATATTCAACTGCCTATTTGAGAACTGAAGAATAGTGGAAAGAAAAAGGAATCTGCAGTTCACTAGTCATGAAACAGTTGTTGGAAGGTGTCAACCTCTGCTTCTTCTGTAAAAGAAGAAATGAAACCTAACCTGCAGAACTGCTGAGGTGATTACACTGGATAATGTACACAAAAGACGTATGCCTGGGCGCTACATCAGGATTAGGACGTGCGCAATTTGTTAGCATTTAGGTGATACAATTTTAAATATTCAGGCATAGTTTTTGAAAGTTATAAAATAGCAACTTGAAAGACTTTAGAAAGGAGAACTCTTAGCTGTAAACATAACAACCCCTTGGTTTATTTTTTAGGGGAAAACCTTTACTTATAGAACAAATAATAACAAAGTTTAGGACTATACATATCATAAGAAAACAAGAGTAAAACAAAAACAGAAAAAAATTCTTTATAACTCAAATATGAGTGTGGAATGACTACCTGGAAGCAAAAATCCCTAGGATTAATTATTTCACTGATCATAACCACAAACAACAACAATTAAAAAAAAACAATTTTCATGATACACATACTTGCTATAGACAACATAGCTTTTATCACATTTTCATACTAATAGGTTCTTTCTAGGTACTTTGTTACTTTAAAATAATTATTAAAAAACATATTATAAGATTTATCTTCTTGGTTCAATCTCCGGAAACCCTGTTGGCACAGTGGTTAAGAGCTACGGCTGCTAACCAAAAGGCTAGAAGTTCAAATCCACCACTGCTCCTTGGAAACCCTATGGGGCAGTTCTAATCTGTCCTATAGGGTTGCTATGAGTCAGAATTGACACAACGGCTGCAGGTTTTTGGTTCAATCTCTGATAGTTAATTCCATAAAAAAATATTTTAAAGAATATTTCATAGCTAAGTATCTTCTAATTAAAGTAAAAGAATAATTTTCCAATCAAAAGGCTTGAAAGGCAGATTTTAATGTAATCAGAATATCAAGAGAAAATAAACTATACAAAATAAAAGCAGGACTCAGTGAAACACATATCACACACCTACTCTTTCATTTCTTCATCAAGTATTAATTGAGGGTCTCCTATGCACTAGGTTCTATGTAGCTCTGGTGGCGCAGTGGTTTAGAGCTTGGCTGCTAACCAAAAGGTGAGTAGTTAGAACCCAGCAGCCACTCCTTGGAAACCCTACGGGGCATTTCTACTGTCTTATAGGATTGCTATGAATCAGAACTGACTCTATGGCAATGGGTTTGTTTTAGGCACTAGATTCTAGGAATATACAACCAGCAAGACAGAAATGGTCTCTGCACTTGTAGTACATGTTACAGATAGAATTAAACACGGATTAAAACAATAATTGTGTACCTTATGTACTGGAAGTATAGGACACAATTTAGAAAACACTGGATGTGCTTGGCGATTCAGTTAGTTTAGAAAAGGAAAGTATAACACTGTTGTTCAAAAATAGGTATTCTAAACAGCACTAAACAAATTATAATCAAGGTATGAGCTACAAATATTGAATACAGCCTAAATCAAATTGCATTCGCACATTCTGATTTAACCATTTTTCTTCTGATTTTTGTCCAAATTAGCAAAACCTTTCAAATTCCAGCAATAAAAAATAATTGTAAGTTCAGACCATTCATAGGTCAAAGGGAAACAGGATTAGAATATTTAGAAAAAAATATTCTTTCCATTTTTGGTGCATATTTGTTAAAACTTATTTTAATAATTATTCTAATGGAGCATGCTATCTAAATCCTGGAGTAAGGATTTAATTAAGGAACTCAGAATGAAGGCTTGGAGAGGAACATACATTAACGACGCAAGAATAAACTGAACTTTGAAATATGAAGCTCTCTGATAAATACTGAGGATTTAAAAGACTTTCCAAAAGCTCTCAGAACTCAATTTGTCTGGTCCAGAATTTAAATTAAGAAGAAAGACACTTACCAATTAAGAGCCAAAATAAAGTTACAGACTTTGGGGAATATGGAGGGGGACCCACACAATGTCATGAATTGAATGGCTTCTGGTAATTCCCTCATTCAATAGTTCAGGTGTGGCTTGGTGCCTGACTTTGGGATACTTCACTCATATTTTTCACTCCTTCCACTCCCCATCTTGGGCAGAAAGCTTATTATGATCTTTTGCTCCAGAAAAATTTAGTTCGGTATAAAGTTCATGATAGCTGTGTCCACCATACCTGCTGTCCTGACTCTGTCTAGGTTTGAGTTCTACAGTCCAGTTTGTCAGTATTTAAGTTTCATAACCTGAAAATCCTCTGTGAACTGCAGTTCAAATGCTTGCAATTTAGATCTATCTGGGGTTTCTCTTTTACAACTCTTGAGATTCTAGCCAGAGCTTCTGTCTCCATGCTATGCTCTGAGCTTCTCTCTTCTCTGAAACCCTACTCTTCACGTACTACTCTATAGTGCACTGACCTTTCTAGATGTCAAACTTTTCTAGCTCCTAAGATGTCAGAGTATTAATATGTCTAATGACACATCAGCAGTCTTTCCAGTCACTATCTCTTATTACATAGCCATTCAATATCTATCAGATCCTTTTAACCTAAACAAAAAGAAAGACTGATTTCACATATCACATGGTCCATGATATAAACCCTACACATGGTGTTAAAAAAGTTACTATCCATAGAAAGGAGTCCTGGTGGTGTCGTGGTTAAGAGCTCAGCTGCAAACAAAAGGTCAGCAGTTCAAATCCACCAGCCACTTCTTCAAAACCCTGTGTGGCAGTTCTACTCTGTCGCTATGAGTCAGAACTGACTCAATGGCACCTAACAACAACAACATCCATAGAAAACTCTGTAATAAGAATTTAAAAAAAGAAAGAAAGAAAAAAAGACACAGCATGTTTATCTGGTTTTAATTGGGGAAAAAAAAAAAAACTATTGCACATAATTAATGTACTGAAGGAAGCCATTAAGTAAGAGACTTGGGAAAACCAATTATTTTTTTTTTCCCCGTAGCATAATGGGTCTGAAGATTTAATGTACTCCCTAAAGCACTTAATTCCCCCATAACAGATCCTGGGATGCACCTTAATAGCTACTGTTTCATTTACTACCTTTTTGTCTTTTGTTCCCTCTACTGAATCATTAAAACCCTCTCCCCTTTTGGTGGTTGTGAGGGGGAGGATGGCTGGTGGAAGTATAGTGGAGGGTCTTTAGATTTAACACTATGGCTAAGAAGACAAAGTGGTATTCTTAGTTGTATTGAACTCTCATATCGTATCAATTAGAAAAGTTCTTAAAAATCAGTATGTATGAAACAAAACAGAATGGCCAAATTTATTTCAATGGAACAGATATGTTACCAGGACAATGAAACTAATATAAAAAAGGGGGAGGCGGAGTTCTTCCAAATGATTTTAAATACTCAAGTTCTTATGCAAAAGTAACTCCTAACTGTTGCTATTATTCTATACCTTTGAGTCAATTCTGACTCACAGTGACACTACAGGGCAGAGCAGAACTGCCCCACAGTGTTTCCTAGGCTGTAATATTTATGGAAGCAGATTGCCAGGTCTTTTCTCCTACAGAAGCAGCTGGTGGACTCAAACTGCAGACCTTCTAGTTAGCAGCTGTAGGCTTTAACACAGTGCCATCGGGGCTCCTTCAGTGGTCCCTAATCCAAATAAAATAATTGATCTACAGGGGAGGTGAGGGAGGAAAAGAATACGGACTTTTCCAACTACTCCAGTCCATACTTGTTATCATGCTTCTAAACTAAAAATTCTGGTGGTGTCAAAGATATAACTTAGCCCTTAATATAAAAAAAAGTTATAGTTCCTTCACAAACTAGCTGTTAATACATAATAATTTTACATTTGCTTTTTAAAACAATATGTGCTTTGGTCTTTCCTCTTCAACTTATGTCAGAGCTGACAGCACCATGACTAACAGCACACTTTGGAGCTAGACTCCTGGGTTTGAATGAAACCAACTACATCTACTAGACTCTGGGAAGTAATCTCTAAACCTCTATTTACTAAACTGTAAAATGGGATACATGACAGAACTTACCTCATGGATTTGATATAGGAAGTCCTTAGAACTGTTCCTGGCACATATAAAACGGAATGAGTTTGCTTAATTAATGGAGGACAGATATAATTTTTCTTCATGT
Organism: Trichechus manatus latirostris; assembly: GCF_000243295.1. Classification (NCBI taxonomy): domain Eukaryota; kingdom Metazoa; phylum Chordata; class Mammalia; order Sirenia; family Trichechidae; genus Trichechus; species Trichechus manatus. The sequence continues at coordinate 1,894,319 of NW_004444195.1, forward strand.
TGCACACTATAGTAAACAATACATACAGAGCCATACTTCCAAAAGTCTGAGAATTTATAGACTGATTTAATAAGATCCTGAAAAACTAACATCTGATTTATTCTTGATTTCAGTGCAGTATGTGGTTGACAACAGTGTATACAGCCTAGATTTGGAACGATCTTGGTTCTAACACCTGCTCCTCCACTTCCCAGAAGGTCACCGTGAGGGAGCTATGTAATGTCTCCAGGCCCCACTTTCTCCATTTGTTAAATATCTATAAGTGTTAGTAAATATCTCCTAAGACCTAAGACCTCCTACAAAGATTAAATGAGATGATGAATGCAAAGCATCTAGGACAGCATCTGGCATGTAGTAAATGCACAGTAACTTAATTATTGTTATCTCTTACAGCTGTGATATGCACAGTGACAAGGGAATATGCAACAAATGGGTCTGTTTTACATGGTCTCCATGTGTCACTCTTCTTCTCAGGCTGGCAATGACTATTTCTTCAGGCCAGCACACTATTTGAAAGAATTCTTTGTTTCAAGTTCCATCACTCCCCATGTACTCTAAGTGCTGAAGGAAATAAATGGGCAGTTTCCATGAGAGATGGTCTCTTGAAAATACGTAACACCAAGTGAGATCTGGCAAAATTTACAGTCTAACATCTAAAAAGTTCTTCAAAATTCCAAAATATGGTCACTTTCCTTTGTTTGGTATTGACTGTATAGAACACATGTATCCTTTATAGTTTGGAGGTAGCAGAATTACTGAAATATTTCACTCATTATGTGCCCTACTCAAAATGCACTGTAGTAAAATTTAGTTTTAAAACTGAGTAGAAACCAAATAGGGCACAACAGCTGCTTAAAAGTAATCTATTTCTTTTAAAAGCTAAATTTGATCCCCCCAATCTCTTTTCCTTTGTTACTTGTATCAAAGAAGCAACGGTTAATAGTTAACTAATAGCCTGTGTGACTAGTAGTCACTTGCAACTAGCAAGCTCATCTATTTTCCCTACCTCAATGTCTCAGTTATAATCCATGGAAGCACCCAAACCAAGATCAAGAACTACACACAGCTTTCAAGCTTTCATGGTAATTATATAAAGCCTTCTCTACTAACATAGGTCCCTGGGTGGCACAAATGGTTAAGCGCTCAACTACTAAACCAAAAGTTAGTGATTGGAACCCACCCAGAGATGCCTTGGAAGACAGGCCTGGCAATCTGCTTATGAAGGGTCACAGGCTTGAAATCCCTATGGAGCAGTCCTACTCTGCACACATGTGGCCGCCATGAGTCGTAACAGACTTGACGGCAACTAACAACAACTTGGATAGAAATGAGTTTGCAGTCCTCTAAACTTTTGTCAGTACTTGCTCTGTTACAAAGTGTTGCATCTATTCATTTAACTTAAAAAGTTTACTTAGCATATACTTTTAATGAATTTTTAAAAATGAGTAAGATATAGTCTTTTTACAGGAAGACAACATGTACAAGAGAAACTAAACAAGTAACGATATTTCCTTGAATGAGAGGCATTTGATATCGGAAGAGATGTCAATAGTCACCTAGTTGAACTACTTTTCTGTGCTTGAAAGCTCTCCATACACATCTTGTCCAGAGTAGTCACTTAGGGCCTGCTGTGTGTGTAATCTTATATTTAAATAGGCTTCATACATCTAGGTTTCCTGTTCCTCGTAGGTAAAGATTATGCTTAACAGTTCTTTAAATTTTCCAAAACAGATTCTTGCATGAAACAGGCAGCTAACAAACACTCACCAATTAATTTTCTCACTACAGAACTATACTAGTAGAAGAAATCAGGACATTCATACTCATAGAGAGTATCAAGGATTATCATCAGTTTCCAAGAAAAATACTCCCACCTAAAGTGGGCTAGGTCTTACCTTCAATTTTTTACACATCTTTGGATTAAAAAGGATTTGATGGGGAGCAGAAGATAAATTATTTCAGCTAGACCATGATTTATGGACTCATACCATTCTTGCTAGAATTTTCTCTTCTTCATAAGTCAGTTGATAGTGAAAGGTTCTGCTTTCCAGGTTTGAATTTGCCAGAAGCAGTAGCATTTTGAACTACTCTATTTTAACATAAATTTAATTCCAAAGCATCTGTCATATATAGCAGTCTAAATTTAGAACCCACAGGGATTTGCATTACATCTCATATCATATAAGTATTCCTTTCCAATTGAGATCATTAAGAGTCAAACCCCATGTATCACATACTATGGGGGTAATTTTAAAGAACTTCAGTAGTTTTAAAATAGCACTTTAGCAACATAAAATTATTTATTTTAGAGCCTTATAGAAGCTGTAAATCTACTGTTTACTTGCAATAGAAATGCTGAAACTTAATATAAAAGATAATGATAATAAAAGGTAATCCAGTAAGATTCGCTATGACAAAGTCTAAATGGCAATTTAAATGAAGTTCTATTTTCCCTGTTTCAATGTCTCAGTCATAATCCATGGAGTAGAAAAGAAATTTGAGGACTAGTATCTTTCTTTTCAAGTTAGTTAACTTCTCCTTACAATAATGGCAGTGGCACAAAATGTTTCTAAGAAATAAAATGCTGCTTTTGAGAATACATAACATACATACATACGTAGAGGCAAGAGAAAATTCATTTACACCCATATACTTCTGTAAAAGTAAAGTATGTTACCTCATTAACTTCAATGGATGAGCAGAAATGCAGTGTGGATTATTCTAAAATATTTTCCTACTTGTGATGTCTACGTTTTAAACTGTTCAGATAAAGTAAAAAAAAAAAAAAAAAAAGGAAATAACAACCCCTAAACTACAGGGAAACCTTGGTTTGGTGGTGTAGTGGTTAAGAGCTATGGCTGCTAACCAAAAGTTCGGCAGTTCAAATTTACCAGGCACTCCTTGGAAACCCTATGGGGCAGTTCTACTCTGTCCTATAGGGTCACTATGAGTCGGAATCGACTCAACAGCAATGGTTTTTTAAACTACAGCAATAGACATATTATTTGATAAAATTTTGATTTAGCAAGACAATGGTGAAAACATATCAAACAAAAACATTATATGCTTATAATTTTTCCATAAATAGAAAAAAAACTATCAATCAGTAAAATGTAATCATATAAATGTCTATGAGAGTGTGTGTGTGTGTGTGTGTGTGTGTGTGTGTGTGTGAGTATCTGTCAGTTTGTCACACTGTGGTGGCTTGCATGTTGCTATGATGCTGGTATTTCTGGAGTAGGTGGTCACTGTGATCAACAGGATCACCCATGATGGGCAGGTTTCAGTGGAGCTTGCAGACTAAGACAGACTAGGAAGAAATGTCGGGCTATCTACTTCTGAAAATTAGCCAATGAAAATGTTATAGACCCCAACAAAACACTATCTGACTGGCTTGCTCTGGACATGTCATGTGACGGATAAATTGCAAAAGGAGGACATCATGTTTGTGAAGTAGAGGGCCAAGGAGGGCGTGGGACACCCTCCATGAAATGGATTGGCACAGAGCTGCAACAATGGACAAAAACATGCTGGTGATTGTAAGGATGACACAGGACCAGGAGGTGTTGTGTTCTGTTGTATATAATATAGCCACATGTCAGCTGACTCGACAGCAGCTAAAAGCAACAACATATATACTGCATACACACCCACATTAGCTATTTGTTACTGAGAGGAAATGTGGTTGCAGCCAACTACCCTTGTTTTGAAGCTCTGCTGTTTGTCACCTCACCCACAAGTTGAGAATAAGAAAATCTTAAGAAAGGAAAAGAAATCTTTAACATTGTTCTCTTTCTGCTGTGAAGAGCAGTAAAGAGTTTCTGAGATGATTCCAGTTTTTCTGCTAATAAATTGATAGATAAATCACATTTGATTTACTTCCATTATTTTCCTTTTAGATTCCAATTCTACAGTGTAGTGGATGTAATGAATGGAGCAATAATTCTGGAGTAGGTGGTCACTGTGATTGATTTAGGAGACATTTGCCAAGACAGAGGCAAAGTAGACTGAATATCCAACTAACCCAAAATCTGTCACAAAGTATACCCCGTAAGAGGTATTTATAAGCTCCAGGTTACTGCAAAATAAAACTATAAGAAAAAGAAACTGATTAAAAAAAATGGCCAAGCTTCTTCAAAATGGCAATCCTATATTCACGCAAAAGCAGACTCAATCATAATGAAAAGAGAGATTATTTTGCTTTGACAATCTGAGTATAAATCAAGCTCTAATTAAAAACATTTATATTTTATGGGCTTAAAAGTATGTTTAAACATTTACCTCATAAGTACTGCTATATTTGAGCAGAAATGCATAACTATGAATATGAAATGGTCTAATGAATGTGTTTGCTTACAGTATTACTGTAAGACCTGTTTTTTTTTTTTTTTTGGGCAACAAGACCTAATTTCTTGGAAAACTATAGCTATTACAGTAACAAGCTGCATACTGGTTTGGCAAAATGAGGCAGGGATGGTTCAGGGACAGGAATATGCTTCCTAGTTTCTGACCTATTAGAGGTGTGAAGGAGATAAGACAGCAACATGTAAGTTTGCTGACATTGTTACTCTACAGAATATTTCAACCAAATCCCTGAAAATAATAAGGCTGCAACTTTCTTTCCACCCTCAAGTTCTCCAGTTCATATGCAAGATGGCATATCTAGGCCTTAGAGACATTTGGTGCTTTCATAACAGAAGGACTCTCTTATCTCCGTAAAGAAGATACTCAGGAATATGTGAGGCATCATTGTAACACCCAGTCTTCCTGCTCCATTGTAGATAGAGCCAATGTACCACTTGTCATTCTACCATTTCTTCTTGTTCTTAACATAAAGATTTTTTCTAGATGTGACCACTCTAAATCAGCTCTCTCTGTACATGGTTGTTTTTTTTTTTTTCCCCAAAGACCAACAGCATTGACTGATTTAATGGTATCCTTGTTTTGGTTCTTCCCTCCCCAGCCCCTTGTACAAAACCTTTATATCACAGCTTTTTATGATCTTATTCTTATCAATTTTTATTTACATAACCAGGCTACCAGCATTCAAACAACATCTAAGATAGTATATCTTGAGTGAAGGTTTCAAACAGTTTTCAGTGTGGAGAATTAGAAACATTTCACTGGACAATTAGACAAAAAAAATCTCATAAGAAAGATAAAAACTTACCTGAAAGCATGACTTATTTTCTTTCAGAAAATAAACTAAAAGAATCTATCATATGTATTTCAAAATGATGACAGGACTTGGTTCATATGCTCCATGCTTTTTCTTTATCCCAATATTAGAGTGAAAGAATAATAGAATTTGAAGCTAGAACAGATTTCATAGATTATTTAACTTAGGGTGTTTTAACCTAGGCACTATTGACATTGGGGGCCAGATCATTCTTTGTTGTGAAGAGCGGTCCTGTGTATTGTAGCAGTATCCCTGGTTTCTATCTGCTAGATCACAGGGGCACCTCCACCCCTGTCTTAGTCATCTAGTGCTGCTCCAACAGAAATACCACAAGTGGATGGCTTCAACAAAGAGAAGTTTACTCTCTCATAGTCCAGTAGGCTACAAGTCCAAATTCAGGACATCAGCTCCAGGAGAAGGCTTTCTCTCTCTGTCTGCTCTAGAGGAAGGTCCTTGTGATGCATCAGTCTTCCCTTGGTCTGGGAGCATCTCAGCGCAGGAACCTCAGGTCCAAAGGATGCGCTCCGCTCCCAGCACAGCTTTCTTGGTGGTATGAGGTTCCTATGTGTCTCTGCTCACTTCTATCTTTTATATCTCAAAAGAGATTGCATTAAGACACTATCTAATCTTGTCAACCTCATCAGTACAACCTCATCACAGTGATAGAATTTACAACACATAAGGAGACACATCAGATTACACAATCATACACCACTGGGAATCATGACCCAGCCAAGCTGACAGATATTTTTGGGGGACACAACTCAATCCATGACAACCCCTCAGCTGTGACAATCAGAAAGTTCTCCAGACATTGCTAAATGTCTTCTGGGGGGCATTGCCCCTTGTTGAGAGCCACTGCTTTATGCCATGGATGTGTGTCACATGTGCTTAACTAGAGAGAAAGTCTACTGGAATCCTAAAGAAGGTTTGAGGAGGATGTGGGCAAACTTATATGTAGGAGTAATAAAGGAAATTAAGATAAAGTTTTCTGAAAGGCTAAATTTCTATAGGAAAAATAATAACATCTGTTCCATTTACTTAGATGCTAGTAAGACTAAAATGACATAGTTGTTATTTGTTTGCATTTGGTAAAAAATACTTTTATGTAAGTTTAAAATATAAAGGAAAAGTATCAGGAAATTAGAGATACTTATCAGATTAGCTTTGATATAATTAAGAGCTTACTGACCTATGGCTACTAGTTAGAGACCCTGCAATCATATTGAATAGTTTTATAGCATTTAAGAGCTGTGCCATCCCCCTCCTGCATTTTTGTAATTAGACATAAGACCAATCTGTTTCCAAATTCAACATTTATTAACTGTGGGATCTAGGGCAAGTCACTTAACTTCTCCAAGTTTCTCTTTACTCTTCTGTAAAATTCAAATGAGAGTATAACCCACAGGAAAGTGAAAAAAGTTTAAATGAGCTTTGGTGTGTATATGGCTCAGCTAATAATACATGATTAATAAATAGAAATGATTCTTAATATTAATTATAAAAGTTGCAGTAAATTTCATTTTACAAAGCTTGAATCCTTTTGTTTTTGGTGTTGGTTTATATACAGTGCTGGCAGGGCAGAAATTTTTTTTTTCTAATCTGTCAATTAATGACCATACAAAGCAAGCATGAAAGAATTTGAAAATAAAAGTTTTCTAGTATCTCCTTCAGGTTCACAGACTGTCTTACATGGTTCACTTGTACTAGCTGATTTCTAATTTAAGCTTATATGTGCATATGTCTTCTCTCCATTGAATAGCAAGTAACCTCTCTGGAAGTATTTCATTTTGTGTGTATTTGCTTTCCCAACATCACCATGGAAAAAGTGAGAATTATAGCAAGCACTGAATCTTAGAGCTTGCACAGCTCGCAAGCTTGTACTCTTGAATGCCTACAGAACTTTGAAATATAAACATAATTTGGGAAGAAGACTCATCATCAGTCTAAAAATTAGGAAAACACATAAGCACTGCAAACATTCCTTAAAAACACAAACCATTCTGTCTAAAACCTTTATCTGGGGACTATCAAATTAGTCAACTATTATCCTCATGCTACATACTAGGAAAATTCTAACTCTGACACTTGGTAGTCTTATCTACATATTCTTCTTTTTCCTCTACAGCAATAAGGATTTTGTAATTTCTACTTTGTTAGTAGATTCTGTTTTTTGGTTACCCATTTTTTACATTTTCAAATACCACTTGTACAATAATAAGTAGCCTTTAGCCACCTGAATTTTCAACTACCACTGTGATGAGAAATAATGGAACCTACCACTGTAGTGTCTGATTGTGTCAATGGTTAAGAATTGCTTCACCACGAGATAAGCAGAGCCAGGTTCGGCTAATGAACTCCACCGAAGCACCTGCTCCAACACATTTTCTGTGTAGTGAAGAGGGCGCTCTGCAAAAAACAAAACCCAAATCAAATTGAAAAGAAAAAAGATTAAGATATTAATTTTTATTTTATAATTACAAATTTAAAAATGTCTTTTTGAAAAGATCTGCATGCAACAATACATATAACCATAGCTTATATAACACAATAATAGCTCTAGCACTATAGACTAGAGACCGTAACACCTAGAATACCTTTAAGCATAAAATGAAATTTACTGTATAAATACATCTGTGCAGGTACACTTGTTTGTTACTCAGCTATTAAAAAAAAAATCAGAGATGCTTTCCTTGAGGTAAACTCTTGGAAGTAATTCCATACTACTTTTTTTTTTTAATTTAAATAATATTCTGGTTTCCTTAGGAAAAGCTATTTATTTGCACATACAATTCAATAATTTTAGAAGTACTAGCAAAATTAATCTTGCTCAGTACTAAGTAAAAAGCATAAATTAACCCTTTGCATATCACAACAAAATTAGTATATTTTCTAATCAACACTAGTGACTAACTTACAGCTGATATTTGCATAGTCAATTAATATGAAATTATAAAACATCTACATAGAATATATAAAAATAATTACAAAATAGTACTGAGTCATTCATGTTTAACTATTTATAGAAGTATCAATCAGAAACATTATGTGGCAATATTATACAATAACTGTTGATATAATAGTCTGATAAGAGATTACATGACAGCTTAAAGATTTTTCCTTTATTCTATCCTGGATTAATACTCATCCATATATGTTTTGTTTCAGGTATCCACATTTTTAAATACCTCACAAGTTCTTAGCATAGAATTAAAAAAAAAACAGTAACACTTTTACAATTACAATCAAAGCTTCATAGGAATATTTTTGCTGATCAAAATACGCCAGTTAATAAAATGTAACAACAGAAGCATACGCTGGGAAAAAAGAAATTCAAACCTTTTCAAGGTACACTGAAAATAGCATAAGTGAAATAGCAAGAACAGAAGCTGACACGAAGGTGTCGGTGCAGCTTTCCTTCATAGCCATATATATGTCAATTCAGCTCTCTCTTACCCTGTTTTAAATGTAAGGCTCAAAGCACTCAGGCTTTTTATTTTTGGTTATAATAGTCACGCTAATGACAAACAAACAAAAAACATGCCTAAAGCAGCAAACCCATATATAAAATTTTAATTGGTAATAAAATTACAAGTAAAAAAGACCAAATATATCACATCCTCCCTAATACTGCTCTCTTCTACTATAAGCACATCATTCTATACATCATCAATAATCACCAGGTCCATAAAAAAGAGAAAAAGTTTTCTCCTTCAGTGTAAATAACCAGATCATTGCTCCCTAGTCAGTAAACCGAAACCCAGTTCTGCATTCTGTGCTTATTAGAGCAAGCCACTCATTACAATAAGGCCAAAAAAAAAAAGAAAAAAAAAGAGGAAGTCAGTAAGTTGTACTTTCTTGGAGGTAAAACTGTCTACCTCTGTCTTGCTTAGTATTATATCCCTTAGATTACAATGCTGAGTGCATAACAGACGCTTAGTAAATACTTGAAGAATAAACTATCTTATGGATTTTTTTGGTGGTCCATAAATTCACAGAAAGTATTTGCAGGCAGATTAGCAGACAAAATATGATTCTTTGTAAAAACACGTGCAATCTTTGCAATATATCAATCTTGATTTTTTTCAAATAATTTTCTAAAAATTGGGAAAAAATAATAATTGTCCATAATTTGCCAAAGTTATAATTCAATTGTTCATTAATCCATAAATCTGTTATCTTCTATTAATGGAGATTAAGATCAGAATTAAAGGTACTTAAAGTTAAAAGTAATTATAGAATGAGCACTACCTTTACGTCTCGTATTATATAATGCTTGGTTCCTGTACTTGATAGTGTTGAGACATTACTGTATCCATTAACAGTCGCTATTTATTGAACAACAATTAGGCACTAGGCATTATATATACTGGATGTTTGACATCAGTTATCACTTTTAGTCCTCACAACAACAGTCTTCAGTAGATATTATGATTTTTATTTATATTTCACATGAAGAATGAAACCAAAGGATCACAAACATTTGGCCACTTGCCTAAAGTCACATAGCTTGATAAGGTGAAGAAAAGTCATCTTACTTCAAAGCCCAAACCGTTAACTACTATACTAGTTAGCTTTATTTTGGGCAGGCATGTAATTTAGGAGTTAAAAAGCACCAACTGTCCGAGGCTTCCTACGGATTCAACAAGGTAACATAAGCAAAAGTAAAAAACAGTGTCAGTTCCCCTTTCCCCTTCTCCTCCCTATCCTTTGTGGGAAAATGGTAGGGAAATAATGGCAAGATAGCTTCAAAATCCTGCATGTAAGGGGATGATGATGCTGTAGTTGCCTTCAGGATGGGAATATTTTTTACTGGAATGCAGTAACTGGATTAAAATAAAAGCTTACTCGCTCTATTGCAAGATTAAATTCGTAATGAGACTTCTAAATGTCAGAATATTTATATTAAATAGGGTTACTATTACAAGTAGCTACTACAGTGGTAGCTCTAATGTGTTCTTAGTTATACCGAGAAAAATATTACAGTAAATACAGAGGCTTATCAACAGGCATAATTTTGTTCACAAAAAGTTAGTCAAATATCATTGTATGAAATACTTCAGGAGAATGAAAATCCTTAAGATCCAGGTTCCTAGATAAAGAATGGAGCTGAAGAATGGGATGAAAAAATAAGGAATGTTTATTACACTGCCAAATGCTAGAATTATGAAATGACACCAAAATCCACCTTAAGAAAGTGGTAAGAGGCATGAAAAATTGATTGAGTCATCAAACATTGTTACAATAAAAACACCTACAAATAAACAAGTTTTTATTTATAGTTACATTTACAACCATCTGTCATGACAGATTATATGGTACTTAAGTCATCTGGCATAACGGCATTACTAAAAATAAATATAATGCATTTGAATACTATCTATGGAATGAACGTATCAAAAAATTCAGTGTAGTGATTTGAAAAGAACAGGTTACTGTGGCGATTCTTTAGCTAGGTAAAAAAGTTATCAATTGTTTAAAATCTTTTTCATGGAATAAACCTGGCCTCCCTCATTAAACAGTGAGCCATCCATTTTCCACCTGAAGTAACAGGTGCCATCCCTAAATTTCTGGTAGTAATGATAGGGGATTTCTAGAGACAATTACAACTTCCCCAATAATTAAAACCTTAGTGCCAAACTTAGAGTTGTGTAAGTCTGCCTCTGACTTGCCCGCATAAACAGTGGGTGGCAGCAATTTATGCGTCAATCTGAAAGGCTAGAAAGAATTCTGAATAAACTAAAAAAGATACTCCAAATCATAGTGGCTCTGAGGAAGAAACAAATGTTTTGCTACATTGCTGTATAGATAGTATTTGATTCATGAACTTGAACCTCTCAGTGAAGAAGTCCACTTAAATAATGCCCCTGAAACA
>NW_004444195.1:1905472-1934475 GCF_000243295.1 Trichechus manatus latirostris
TTTTTTTTTTTTTTTTCCACAGCAAGAAGAAACGAAAGGGTGTGGGGGATGAGTTTAGTTTTAAGATGAAGCATCAAAATAATAGTACACTTTAGAAAGAGTAGCTCTCTATGGAGGCAGTATCATCCCCTAGGGTGGCTTTCAGGTTGTCCTCATAATTGGTGGCAGTGAGTCAAGGATGCCTGCCATTCTTCAAAGAGGCAAGGAAGCATTGTTCTCAATCCAGCATAAATTTCAAATATCCCGCCAGACCAAACATTAGAGGGAAAACCTACTTATAAATTAACTGATCATAGAATCTCCTTCAGCTTTATATTCCCAAAATATTTTACATGGTTTTAATATGCACTTATTTTTTCCATGATTGTGATGACCATATAAACAAAAAAAGTTTGAGCTTTGGTTTAGTCAGAGCTTCTCTAAGAGTCATTCACTGTTTCAGAAAAGTATTTCACCAACGATGGCAATGCTGCTAATGCTTTCTGAGTTACCAATATGACACGCTCATGTTATTCTGCATTTGTAGCTGTCACATCCATGATGACTGCATTCACAGGCTTAAGAATCTATTTTCATTATCTTTGACTACTTAGGAGTGCCTGAGAATTTGTATGTTGTAATATATATTTTCCCTTATTTATTTTTATATTATATTAGGGTATTGCATTCCTTTTTTTTTAAATTAATATATTATCTCAGAAAAGTAAAGGAAATGTTATAATTATTACACAAAGGGCAAAGCACATTAGGTATGACAGGGTGGGAAACCACTTCTTTAAAAACTACAGATACCTAGAATAAAGTAAAATAAAATAAAATGCAGCACTTTGGTTTACCTGCTTACTTGTTGATGCATTTATTTATTTGTTTTTTATTACTTGGAGGGTTTATTTTTACATTAGAAAAAGCACCTGCTGACATTCTTCCTCTCAACGACAATCTTGGGACTACCTATGTCTTTACTTTTATCTTCTTTTCATATTTCACTTTATCTTCCCTGCATGTTACTAGAAATAAAGCTTTTAACATTTCAGAAGGTCAGGTAGCACACACAGGTTCCATCTGCTTTAGTTAAGCCCATATAATCACAGGCCCTTTTGTTGCTTCCCCAGCACTATTCCTCTAGAAGCAGTGAAAATAATCTTTTTTTTTTTTTTTTTGGCAAATTGTGCAGTTGACCTAACATTAAAAACATGCCATGGTTGAATTCTTAATTCCATCAAATGAATTATTCCTTGGTGTACATGGGGTGTTTCTTTGATTATATATTCAGACATCCACAAATCAAAGTAACTCAAGGGCTCCTAGTTTTTTATATCTTTGCCAACTTTTTTTTTAGACAGAAGGGGAAAAAAATTAAAAATTCCCATCATATTTTTCCATTTGTGATGTTCTAATTTTTACTGCATGCAAGCCGATAATCAGTCATTGTCAGGGTAAGCACCTCCTGATTTTTCCAAGATGAAATGTATAAACAGTGATGATGATCAAAAACAGACTAATGTGAACCATGTTCATCTGAATATCATCCTGGAGCAAAGGTTATTTGATCTGCACCTTGAAGGATGAATGAGTAAAGAGAAATTAAAAGTTTAAAATGGTAAAACAATATGATCAGTTTTGTGATACAGATAATAATTCTGGCAATAATTCTGACTGTTATCTTTTCCTCACGAATATGATGAAGCTGGTAAACTAGGCAGGCCTCTTCCTTAAAATTAAACAACAGCAGCAGCAAAAAAAACAAAAGACCCTACCAACCTTAACCACATAGTTATACAAAATTATGCTTTACTTATTCAAAATATATTAATTGCATTCTTCATATGTACTAGGCACGGTGCTAGAGACTTGTTGTTCCTGTTAGGTGCCACTGAGTCAGTTCCAACTCATAGCAACCCTAAATACAATGTTAACAAAATGCTGCCTGGTCCTGCGCTATCCTCACAATCATTGTTATGCTTGACCCCACTGTTGCAGGCACTGTGTCAATCCATCTTGTCGAGGGTATTCCTCATTTTCGCTGACCATCTACTTTACCAAGCATGATGTCTTTCTCCAGGGACTGGTCTCTCCTAATAACATGTCCAAAGTATGTGAGATATAGTCTTGACATCTTTGCTTCTAAGAAACATTCTGGCTCTACTTCTTGCAAAACAGATTTGTTCATTCTTCTGGCAGTCCATCCGTGGTATATTCAATATTCATCGTCAACACCATAATTCAAAGGCATCAATTCTTCTTTGGTCATCCTTATTCATTGTCCAGCTTTCGTGTGCATATGAGCTGACTGAAAACCCTATAGCTTGAGTCAGGCACAACTTAGTCTTTAAAGTGATATCTTTGCTTTTTAACCCTTTAGGTTTTTTGCAGCAGATCTGCCCAATGCAATACATCATTTGATTTCTTGACTGCTGCTTCCATGGGTGTTGATTGTGGATCCAAGTAAAATGAAATCTCAACAACTTCAATATTTTCTCTGTTTATCATGATGTTGCGTATTGGTCCACTTGTGAGGATTTTTGTTTTCTTTATGTTGAGGTGTAATCCATACCGAAGGTTGTGGTTCTTGATCTTCATCAGTAAGTGCTTCAAGTCCTCTTCACTTTCAGCAAGTAAGGTTTAATCTGTGTAACAGAGGTTGTTAATGAGTCTTCCTCCAATCCTGATGCCGCTTCTCAGATTATTTGTTCATCATACAGATTAAATATGGTGAAACTATACAACCCTCAAGTACACCTTTCTTGACTTTAAATCATGCAGTATCCCCTTGTTCTTTTTGAACGACTACCTCTTGATCTATGTACAATTTCCTCATGAGCACAATTAAATGTTCTGGAATTCCCATTCTTCACAATGTTATCTATAATTTGTTATGATCCACACAGTTGAATGCCTTTGCACAGTCAATAAAACACAGGTAAAAATATTTCTGGTATTCTCTGGTTTCAGCCAGGATGCATCTGACATCAGCAATGATATTCCTTGTTCCATGTCCTCTTCTGAATCTGGCTTGACTTTCTGGAAGTTCCCTGTTAATGTACTGTTGCAACTGCTTTTGAATGATCATCGGCAAAATTTTACATGTGTGTGATGTTAATGATATTGTTTGATAATTTCTGCAGTCGGTTGCATCACCTTTCTTTGTAATGTGCACAAATATGGATCTCTGAGTCAGTTCGCCAGGTAGCTGTCTTCCAAATTTCTTGGCATAGACTAGTGAGCACCTTCAGTGCTGCATCCGTTTGTTGAAATATCTCAATTGGTATTCTGTCAGTTCCTGGAGCCTTGTTTTTTACCAATGCCTTCAGCGTAGCTTGGATCTTCCTTCCGTACCATCGGTTCTTGATCATATCTTACTTCTCCTGAAATGGCTGAACACTGACCAGTTCTTTTTGGAACAGTTACCCTGTGTATTCCTTCCATCTTCTTTTGATGCTTCCTGCATCATTTAATATTTTCCCCGTAGAATCCTTCAATATCGCAACTCGAGGCTTGAATTTTTTCTTTAGTTCTTTCAGCTTGAGAAATGTCAAGCATGTTCCTCCCTTTTGGTTTTCTATCTCCAGGTCTTTGCACATTTCATCATAATACTTTATTTTGTCTTCTGGAGCCGCCGTTTGAAATCTTCTGTCCAGCTCTTTTACTTCATTTCTTCCTTTCACTTTAACTATTCTAAGTTCAAGAACAAGTTTCAGAGACTCTTCTGACATCCATTTTGGCCTTTTCTTTCTTTCCTGTCTTTTTAATGACCTCTTGCTTTCTTCATGTATGATGTCCTTGATGTCATTCCACAACTTGTCTGGTCTTCAGTCATTAGTGTTCAATGGTCAAATCTATTCTTGAGATGGTCTCTAAACTCAGGTGGGATATACTCAAGGTCATACTTTGGCTCTTGTGGACTTGTTTTGATTTTCCTCAATTTCAGCTTTAACTTGCATATGAGCAATTGATAGTCTGTTCCACAGTCAGCCCCATCATTGTTCTGACTGACAATACTAAGCTTTTCCATCGTTTTTTTGCACAGATGTAGTTGATTTGATTCCTGTGTATTCCATCTGGCACGGTCTATGTGTATAGTCACCATTTATGTTGTTGATAAAAGGTATTTCCAATGAAGAAGTCATTGGTCTTGCAAAATACTGTCATGCAATCTCCGGTGTCCTTTCCATCACCAAGTCCATATTTTCCAACCACCAATCCTTCTTCTTTGTTTGCAACTTTCGCATTCTAGTCCTTAGTGCTGGACACTAGGGATTAATCCTTAGTGATAAACACTAGGGATTAAAAAAAAGACAGTCTCTCCATCCCAGAAGTTCCCATCAAGAAAGAAAAACATATATCCATGTGATAAGTACTGTAAAAGAAGATATGACGAAGTATAGCAATATCTTAGTTTACATTCTAAGGGAGGTAATCAGGTGGGCCAAAGAGAGCAAGGGTAAAGGTATATTTGGGGGCAGTGGTGGCTCCCTTCCATGCAGGAGACTAAGGTTAGATTCCCAATCAATGCACCTGAAGAGCAGCCACCACCTATCTGTCAGTGGAGGCTTGTGTGTTGCTGTGATACTAAACAGGTGTCAGTGGAGCTTTCAGACATGGCAATCTACCAAAATCAGCCAACAAAAACCCTATGGATCACAACAGTTCAATTCTCTTGTGCATGGAGTCTCCATGAGCTGGGGGCTAACTCAGTGACAGCTAACAATAACAACAAAAATGTATTTTGGAAAAAACAGTTTACACACATTAGTCAGGCACAAAGAATGGAAGAGATTATCTACAAAGAAACATGTAAAATGAGAATCCAGTCAGCACTGAAAGCTCCCACAGAAAGAACAAGTAAAGTCGCCCACAAAGCAATTCCACTAGACTTGGCAGTTAGAGGTCATAGGAGTCATTTTCCAGAGCAGTTCCCATGAATGGGGAGGACTGAGCCTTAGTATGGGGGAGATATCATGCAAACTGACACCAAAGCACCACAGTCATTCAATCTTGGCAGTGTAAACCGAAAAACATCATTTTAATACAAACCAAATATTTAAAGAATTGCATGCAATAAAAAAAAAATAAAGGAATAAAAACATCAAGATGGAACAACAAAAGACAGAGTATTTGATAAGTCCGTTTCATTCTAACACTGATTGCAACACTCCTAACAATACAGCATAGGGTATTTCAACGTTGGATTTTAATTTCTATTGTCAGCTTGTGGGTGGCAAGATTTAATTTTTGGCAGTTGACAGCTATACTTGAAAGGGTCCCAAGACCTTAAGTAGGTATCAGCTAGACAGATGGTCAAGATACAAAGATACTCTGCATCTTATTATTTTTTTTCCTCGGGGTCTTTAAAACCAAATGGTGTCATTAGAATGTTAAGGTTATTGAGCATTTGACTACTGGGGTAGTCAAGGTGTTTTCAAAGCTCTCTTTATCCTTCAGTGTCTTTGGGATGAAAGATGACAAAATATTTGATTCACTAAAGATATATGAAAAGGAAAAAGTAAAAAAAAAAAGCTTCTGTTAGGCTTAAAACAAAACTGTCTTTATAAAATAATAAATAATATTTTAAATCAACATTCTTTGTTCATATCAAATAAGTGGCATGCAGGAATAAGGTGAATGGTGGTGGTAACATTTAGGATGTAGTTACAAATCAAATTGCTCATCCTTATAAACAAAATCCCTGAGGCAGCAACATACACATTGAATGCTTTGTACTCTATTGTTAAAGTCCATAAAATAATCTAATTAGTTTGATAAGTAAAATCATAGGAAGGGAACCTTAGGTGGTGATAACCTATTTCATCACATGTATTGAAGTAGAAGGGAATTTATAATAAGATGTTAATCTTTAGTAAAACATAAAAATTTTAGTAATGACACGTCACAAAAATAGTATTTTTCATACTTATAAATAATTAAGAAACCCTAGCATGAAAACTTACCTAGCTCTTCATTTTCAATGACTTCAAATGTGGCCCAGAGATCACCTTTTTCAGGAATGATATTTTTTATCGCTAATATATTGTTAGTCAATTCTTCTGCTTCCATTATAGGTGATATCTTTAAGAAGAGCAAAATTACCTTAGACAATATGTCAAACAAACCAGTAAGCTATGCTAGGGCAATAATACTCCCTATACACCACATTGTTGTTGTTTTAGGTGCTGTTGAGTGGGTTTCGACTCATCGCGACCTTATGTATAATACAACAAAACTTTGCCCAGTCCTGCACCATCTTCACAATCACTGCTATGTTTGAACCCATTGTTGCAGTCAATGTGTCAATCCATACAGCATATCTGGATGCCCCAAGTTTCTTCCTAATATGTTTAACTAGCTTCTCTATCCACAAAGAAAAAACAGCATCTTCAGATCTTTTATAAAATGTAATACATTTTAATGCAAATGCAAAAAGATATTATAACACAGACATAATCAGGAAGGATGCTTTTCTCTGAGTGAGCAATCAGATCATTCAGGAGGGAAGACTGTACCTAGTTACACACAGAAAGGGAGTCCAACTGTCTTCTAGCAGTAAAACTTTTCACTCATCAGTTCTATAATCAACAGTTCACAGTGGCTTGGTGTATATTCAGTCTGGGCCCTAAATGATACAGTCAATTGCAGTCCCATCATGCCAAAAGGCCCAGGGTTTTAGTGGTCTGAGATGTACATGTCATGCCAAGTGGCAGAAGGTGGGATACCAAAGCATGCTGGAGCCAGGATTTCAGGTCATAGGGCAGAGTCTGCACTGCCAGCCCAGGGTATAGCTCAACAAGAGTCTCCAACCTCAGGCCATTGTGTAAGCACACCAATCTCTTCAGGGACTTTTGGTATTTTTGGTTCATTTTTTCATGTTTTTATTTTTGCCAATCTTAAGTGCATGCTAGCCAAAAGCAAGCTGGCTTGCTTCAATTAGAATTTAGTGATAATGTTAAACAAATAGATGTTTCAAGAATTAGAATACTGCATCTTTAACTTAGTTTGCACAACTCAGCAAAAGTATGTTACTACTAAAAAAATGTATTCAAAAAAGAAAGTCATTTCCATTTCTCCTACCCATTAGTGCTCATAAGCATATTGCACACATACAAATCACAAACGTTTTTCATTACAGGTAACTCATCCAGTCTATCTTTTGTACTTCATGGAATTTGGTGCTTTCTTTGGAATATATTAATTACACCATACAGTCCAATGCATTCTATTTAGAAAAGCCCAATGAAATATAAACTCCAAACAAAACAAAAACAGGATCTGGAAAAAGTGGAGGACTTGAAGCAGTAAGAAACATTAGTAGATGACTCATTTCAATGATGCTGTTCATCTGCATGTATTTCAAAACTATAAGAAGTATAGCCCTTTCTTAAAATAATTAAATTATTAAGAAACCAAATTTGTAAAATAGGTAGGTAGGGAGTGTCTCTGGTTGAAACAGGAATGGAAGAAATGAACTACACTCTTAGAACACCTCGATTTTACAGAGCAGTTTGGAAATCATTACTCTAAGGATAACACAGATCAGTACAATGAACATCAGGTTTGAATTATGAAGACTCAAGTTTGAGTACTAGCCATAATTTTTTTTTTCCTAGTTTCCATTCGTACAAATTTGGGACATCACTTGCTTCAAATACCTCTTTGGAATGAGGTAATGATTATCCGACACAAATATAACTAAAGGCCTTTACAAAGTCTTAAGAAATAAACAAGTGTTAGTAATTATTTCTGTGTAGCTGTTGTTATGTTTTGTAAAAGCATTTGGAGTTGCTAGGTGAAAGTGGACAGTCCTATCTGAATACACCTAAAATAACAGGAGAATTTTGCTCAGTTATAACTTGTTATGGCTCTATAAGAAAGATAAAGTTAAAATGTGCTACTAAAAGGCTTATATGAAGGTAGGGTTAAGTCATGAGGATGGGTGGGACTGGGCAGTGTTTCGTTCTGTTGTGCATAGGGAAACGACTCGACGGCACCTAACAACAACAACAGAGTTAAGTCATATACTCTGAATACTTCTTCTAGCATTAGTGATGGACTTGTGCCCGTTAATCTCTAATAGTTCCTCAATTTCATTATGATCCATATCAAACACTAAGTATAAGAAATATAATATGGCTAAGGAGTGGAGAAAAGGAGCCCTAGTGACGTAAGAGTTAAGCACTTGGCTGCTAACTGAAAGGTTGGCAGTTTGAATCCACCAGCTGCTCCATGGGAGAAAGATGTGGCAGTCTGCTTCTGTAACTATTACAGCCTTAGAAACCCTATGGGGCAGTTTTACTGTGTCCTGTATGGTTGCAGTGAGTTGGAATCGATTCGATGGCCATGGTTTTTTTTTTTTTTTGGGAAAGAGTGGATAGACAACTGCCCAGTAAGGACAAAGCCCATGATTGTAGCACTTAAGCTCTATATTCTAAGTAAGGTTAAGCAGTGCCATAAAGTCATAGTACATATTCATTAAAATTAGATAAATTAACAATTATATTTAACATAACTGAAGTTCAGAAGTACCTAAGGTTGAGACTGTTTAATCCTTGACTTTAAAAAAGATAAGGAGCTAAAGCTGTATCTCTACTGTTACATGGTAATTTATCTATTCCTCACACAGAGAAAGAAGTCTTACTAAGCAAGACCCTGAAATATCACTGTTACTATCCCTACCACAGATTAATTAATGAATATGGTAATGTAAGTAGGATATATTTTTAATTCAGAATAAATGACCAATATTCTCAAGGAGGAAAAGAGTTATCCAATATTCAAGTAAACTGGGAGACTGGCAGCTAAAATTTAGGAGACAAGAGTGGGAGTTTGTTAACAGTATCAGTAGAAGTAATAGTTATTTACTGAACATTAACTACATGCCTAGCAATTTGCTAAGTGTTTTGCATGCCTTATCTTATTGAGTCTTCACATCAATGCTATAATTTTTCTTCATTTTACAGATGAAAAGCATGAGGCTCAGACAGTTGCTTACTGTTAAACAGCTAAGAAGAGAAGAACTACTATTCAAGCTCAGTTATTTTACAGAATCTTTGGAAAATCCTAACCATCACCTAAAGCACATAAGCTGTTCTCTTTCCAAATGACCAAGTCATAGAATTCCAGAGGATACTGGCACGAAAAATCAATCTTGTCATTAATCATGGTTTGAAATGGAGCTGTAACATAAAATGTAAGAAACACTGAGGAATTCAAAATATACGAATTAATTCTAACACTTGTGACTTTCAACAGTACTCTCTGCACCCATCTTCAAGACTCACCGGAATTATAATACTACACTCAGGTTCCTTCCTTTCAACATACACTTCAACTAACAAATCTCCAGCCTGTGAAACCTAGAAAAAGGCAAATGTAAAGAAAGCATCTGTAAGTATGTTGCAAGAATACACATATGACACTTAAGAAGGTTATATTATAAAGTCTTAGTTATGTTTCTATTTGATAATAATGAAAGGAGCTCAATTTCTCTGTTAACAAGTATGAGAATCCCCATATTTCAGATATAGTCAATTTAGGGACAAGGAATCTACACAAATGTTATAAACGGCAACAATCATAATGTAATTTTTAATCTTTTACTCAAGAGTTTAGTGTCCTAGAATACCCTCACATTCTTACTGAAATAATGATTCTGGCTACAACTGAAATATGCTGACTACAACAACAGAAGCTGTTTATGAGTGATCACCATGTATGTTAAGAGGATAACTAAAACGAGGAGAGAAAATGAGCCATATGCAATTCTGCTTTAGGCTGTACTGCAGGCATAATACCAATATTTAAAAGAGAAATTAAGTCCTACTAAATTTTCTAAGAGATGACGTGTCCAAAAAATTGCAAGCATATAAGAATGTATTTTGAAGAAGTCTTAATTATCTGGTATTATAGGGTTAGAAAAGCTTACTTCCAATTTTTCTTCCTCACTTTGGAAGCTACACAAAATATTCTGGGGAAGAAAATACAGCGTTGACATTTTTGCTTTTCACTGTATAAACAACTCTTCAGGAAGGACACATCTTTAAAATTAAAAAAGAAAACACCAAGAACTCATAGAGTGAAGCCAAAATGAAGAATAACTAAGAAATTCAAAAACAAAGGTAAGACAGAGACTGTCAGAAAATACTCAAGAAGAGTTTTGAATGGATTAAAGAAAACATCAAACAAAAGAACCAATTTTTCCAAACTCTTCTACTTTTCTCTCCCAATTACTGTATTTTACAGATAATTCTTTTCATATATTTACTTAAATATACTGATTTAGAAAGCATTCAAGATTTGTTTCTTTATTATAATAGGTATATAAAAGATAAAAACCCAGGACATTCATATTTATCAAAAAGCAATATAAATAACATTGCCAAAGATCATCCCTTAGGCCCATAAAACCCTTTATTTCATGGTTAAAACTCTCCTGAAATGTGAGAACTTAAGAGAATTGATGATGAGCCAGACACTCTAGTGTTAAGGGTAACTGATTTGGAAGCTGCATAAATTACTTTAGGTCAAAACGGAAGAAATATTTCCTTAGGTATTTAATATCATAGAATTAGTACTTGGGAATCTAGGCATTAATAATGGAAGCCTCCTCTATCTAGCCTTCTTCATATAGACTGACAGCTTTGATGACTCTTCTCATTAATAATGGACATTGTAGGACTGAAGAAAAGTTAGGGTCTGACTAATAAGGATGCATTTGCCTCATTTTCTGAGTGTTATCTGTAAACAGAGAACATTTGGAACATTTGAATCATTTCTACTATATACATTGGTACTTGAAATCTAGTATAATTCCCAGTTATTAGACGATTAGTGATAAACCTTAAGAAGCTCCAGTGAATAACCATCAACAAGTAAAGATAGCTTGGAAAAGTATAGTGCAACGTGAACACACAAATTCAATACAGGGTGACTGAGGAGAGCAAGACAGGATCTAGAAAAGCTGACTTAAGACAAAAATTAGCATGTTACAAGGACCACATTAGAAACATTCCAATTAACACAATCATTTAAGAGCATGCAGAGCAAAAGCATATAAGAAACAATTTTATATTTTCTAAGTCATAATGGAAAGAATGATTAAGACTAAGGAGTCTGAATTTTCAATTCATTCCAAAATTTTTTTGGCTTTAGATGCTTCCTTTGAAATCCACTGGCATTTTCAATATTGTTTTTATATATGAAATTTGATTTTATAAAGGAAAACTTCAAAAGATTAATATTGACTTTTCCCTCTATATTTTGAAAAATTTACATAAATATGCTTTGGCATTTTGCATGTATGTATCATGCTGCAGAATTACAGAAAACTACTTTTTCTAGGCTTTTTTTCCCCACTACTTTTAAATTGCTCCCAGTAGGAACTTGAAAAGAAACACAGCAAATATATTCACTTACAATGGAAGGCTATTTATTTATATTCTTTAGAGATCTCACTATTACTACTCACTTGAGTGTCTTTCCACTTGGTAATAAAGCTATTCTCTATGTCCATTTGTTTGACTTGGTCTTCTTTAACCTGTTTAAAATATAATTTGGGAGATTCTAATAATGTAGAACACAAGGATCTATGGTAGTATCCTCAGGTAACTCTTCAGGAATTTAAAAACCAATGGATAAAAATAAATGAGAATGGTCATCTTAACTAACATGGGCCCAGGTATCTAGGGCTAGAGATAAAACAAGAGAAAGTCTAATAAAGTTCAGAATATTTTCTGATGACATAACTTCAGCCTGGAGATTGATAATGGAAGCCCTAATTCTAAGGAGATTTAGTAAGCCAGGAGGCTGATGACTGGTTCCGTAAAGTTTACGTAGTTAACAGACAAAACATTCCTCAAACTGAAATTTTCATTAAGTGCTTATCACACTTCCACCATTCTGTTAAAGCTGTGCTTAGTATGACTATGAAGACAACTACTGCTTTTTATTAATGGGAGAGTACAATAAAATGAGAAAGAAAGAGAGCATGTAAAGCCACACATTGATTTTTTTCTAATTATATAATTTCTCAGCATCAGAATTATTGTAAAAAAGTTGCTATTGATCAAAAACAGTGGACACATATACAGAGAAATAAAAAGGAGATGAAAGAGCAAAGAGTTCAACAATTCTGGTGTCCATTCCTATATAAATTAAGATATACGTACTGTTGTTTTGTTAAAATAGTTCGTTTCTCTTCACAAAGGATTCTTGTGATATTATCTTGTGATAATAATGTGAACACAAAACCTCTGCTGTCGAGTCGACTCTAACTCATAGCCACCCTACAGGACAGAGTAAGAGCTGCCCTATAGGGTTTCCAAGGAGCAGCTGGTGGATTCAAACTCCCGACCTTTTGGTTAGCAGTCGAGCTCTTAACCACTGTGCCCTCTACAAATGGTAACCTATTACATTAACTCATTTGATTTCATCTGACATATCCATACCCCTGAAAGACAAGCAGTCTTATCCAACGGCATTTTATGGAATACTCAGAAAGTCTGGATGACAAAACTGAGGTGATAGAACTAGTTAAGTGATGGAGCTGCAGTTTTGATTCCCCCCAAAAAATCTACCAGGTCCGTTGCCATCAAAGCGATTCCAACTCATAGAGACCCTATAGGACAGAATAGAATTGCCCCATGGGGTTTCCAAGGCTGTAATCTTTATGGAGCAGATTGCTATATCTTTCCCCCAAGGAGCTGCTGATGGGTTCGAACCAGCAACCTTTCAATTAGCAGTCAAGCACTTTAACCACTGTACCACCAGAGCTGTTTATCTTTGACCCAAATCCATCAATTTCAAATACTGTGCTTATTTCCTCCCTTTTTATGTCTCTGAACCAAGAAATCATTCTTATTCTAGCAGTTGTCTGATAAAACATGAACATTTTAACTTCAAAAAAGAGCAAATAGAAAAGTTAAATAATTACAACAGAGATGTCTTAGTAAAAACCATTTAACTATAATATTTCAGAATTTTCCTTTTTTTCCAATAAAAAATAATAAGTAAAACCTTAAACTAAGTTCAATTACAGAATTTAACAGCCTGGTGTTTATTACCCAACTTGTGAAATTTATAACTTCACACCTCTAAGTAGACATAAAGCATACACATCCTGAAAAGGAAAAAGAAAAAGAAGAAACAAAAAACGTAAAAGCCCTATAAATAGAACCATTCTGTCCAGCAGACGCCAGATGGTAAGAAAGCTTTAAAAGGAGCCTGAATTTAAATGAATGGCTATAGCTTAAAAACATAGTCATATCTATAAAATTAAGGAGACTATAACTAGCTTTTATTTTTAAATATTCATAAAGACCTGAATAAAAACATCCTAAAACACGTATCTTTGTTTGCATCAAAACTATTTTAACAAGGGCAGGACACAAAATATTTACCTCAAATATTTCAACATAATTATTAATTAAGTCCTCGATTACATTCACTTCTTCACTAGTTTGTCCTTTAGTTTGAAACAAACAGGATGAAAAGGCCATGGCCAAATTATGAGCATTCATGTGATTGATTTCTGAGCATTTCTGTACCCTGTCAGAGAAAAATACAGCTCATTACGACTTGCTTCTATTTGAAAATTTCATAAAACTATAAGCCATAACACTCATGTATCATTTTTTTAAAAAACACACATATATTGAAGGCCTCCAATATAAAAGGTATAGTGATGATTCAAAGAAGAACGCATAGTTCTTTCTTCCAAGTAGTTTCCAGACTAGGTAAGGAAGATATTAGTACAAGTTACAAAGCAGTACTTGATTGTTGATTTAGAGAAGGGTCTGGACACATTCAAAGAATTCCAGACAACAGGAAAACCTGTGGCCAAGACATAAAGGTGTGTTTGAAAAAGTGTGAAAGTCTATGGGACTAGAGCATAGATGAAAAAGGTAAAACTGGACAGGATCTTAGTAGGAAACAAGGCAAGAGAGGTAGACGGGGAGGCGTATATAGCAAAGAGTTCCAAATTCCAGGTTCAGGTCTGGGCTCAGTTTTCAAGAATGTGCACAACAGCTTTGAGAAAGAATATCTGACAGCATGTGTTTGTTTGGTTATCTGAAATAGGATATTATGTCTCAAAAAGGAGACACTTGATTTTAAAAATACAACCGTACATTTCCTGGATATAAGAAGAATGGTTCTTTATAATGAAGTCATTTTTTCTAGATTTAGTTTCTTTATGTAATATAAGAAAGCTGGGCTAGATGATAAAATCAGGTCTCTTCTAGCTTTAGCTTTCTTCATGTTTCAGGAATCTCTGTCTTTGGAGAAGGGAGTTTTTGGGCCCATGCTGTCAGATATGATCAAGCAAGTCAACTCTCCCAATCAGTGGGTCACAACCCTCGGGTCTTACAATGAGCATTTAAAGTATTCACAAGTTAAAAGTAATACAAAATTACAACAGTCCCCCCAAGAAAGCAAACATCATATTAACAAAAATGCACTATATGAGAAGTGTGATGCATATGAAAATCTCTTTAATTCTATTTATTTGTCACTCACTGTGAATACAACAGCTGTTAGACTGCTTATTTAATTATATTTGAAGAATTTTAAATACAGGCTAAATAAAGGAGACCAAACTCTACCAAGTGAAGGGAATACAGCAAGATCAAGCTAAGTACTCATGTCTATAAAAGAGCATAGATTGTAGTAGGTACATAAAAAGTAAATAAATATGACAGCAATATATATGAATGCAAAACTCATAATAAAATGTTGAAGTGTATAGCAGAGACAGGTAAAGCAAGTGTGATCATCACATATGATTTACAAGATGCATAAGAAATGGGAAGTTAATAGAAGAGGATGGAATAATTGTGAAAACCCCTCTCATAACCACTGCTGTACTATTACTACACTAGATTATAAACATCTGGAATATTTATCTGCAATGTCTGCCTCTGTTAACAGAACCCAAACATCTCACAGCTAGACACTGTGGCTTTAATCATACTGTAGCTGAACAATAAATATTTGGTGAACAGAACTAAGTATTGTTAGTCATGGATTATTAGTCAAGAGAATGAATTAAATGCTAAGTCAACCTGATCTTATCCAACTTTTGACACTATCAACCAGCCTTTTCCTCCTTTAGACTTCTTTCTACACCATTCTCCTTTGGTACTCTGTTTCTTATCCTTAATCTCTGTGGTTGCCTTAATTTCTGGCATAAATGGGTGAAATATACTATTTCCTTTTCTTCCTTCATTTCTCTGCCCCCAGATGTTGGCATTCCCAAGTGTTCTGTGTTCAGCCTGCTCCTTCTTTTCTTATTCAGGCCCTCTATCATCAGAAGTCCGAGGAAATGGTTACATAATTTAGTCTCTATGCCTCTATTCTTCTTCCCAACCAACACCATCACAGGAGTTACTCTCCTAAAACAGATTTTATCAGTAACTCCTCATCACTTAAACGAATAAAATCCAAATGTCTTTCATGACCTACAAAGCTTTTCACAATCCCCTCCTGGCCAACTTTAACAGTCTCATCTCCTAGTACTCCTAGTTCCCAAAAGATACTCTTCACTCATTTTGCATACTAATCTTTCTTTCATGCCCAATTAATATGTCCTTTTCAATTGGGTCTCTATGAGTCGGAATCAACTGGACAGCAATTTTTTTTTTTTTCAAATTGAAGCATAGAAGCACTCCCTTGACCTCAGCACACAATTAATCACTTAATCTCTCCTCTATAAATCTGTATCACATACTAAATTTGTCTATATTAAGATTTATCCCAATATCTCATAGGCATAGAAACGGGACTACATATTATACAGACTCTATTTGCATGATACAATAAGAAAATCAGTCTCACAATAACAGATTTTTACTCAGAGCGACCCTACAGGATGGAGTACAACTGCTTCACAGGGTTTCCAAGGAGCAGCTGGTGGATTCGAACTGCTGACCTTTTGGTTAGCAGATAAGCTGTTGACCACTATGCCACCAGGGCTCCATATATGAGAAGTAGTAGTTAGAAAAGGCAGATAAAGAGAAAAGAAAACAAACTATTGACAATTTCTAAATCTAGATTCCAAATAAGGTACTGTTAGTAGAATTCAAAGGAGACCTGGTAGCACAATGGTTAAGCGGTCAGCTGCTAATCCAAAGGTTGGCAGTTCGAATCTACCGAGTGGCTTCACAGAAGAAAGTTCTAGCGATCTTCTTCCTTAAAAACTGCAGCCAAAAAACCCTCTGAGGCAGTTCTACTCACACATGGGGTTTCTGTGAGTCAAAACAGACTCAATAGCACCTAATAACAGTGAAATTCAGCTTCACAGAAACACTCAAGGGAGTATTTTATCTATGTAGTAAGCTACAAAAATTACTCTTTTAGCAAAATTTACATGTAAAGTCTTATTAAAGTTTGTATAATAATTCTTGCCAATAGAGAAATAAACAGACAAATAAACAAACCTTTAGTTTTAACTGAAAAGTTTATTTTCACACATCCTCATCCCTCAGACCTCATTTCTCATGTCACCATTATGCTCCTCCTATCTTACCAAATGCAGGGGGACTCCATGTTCTGACATAGACAGTGTTTTTACCTTTTAAAATTTCCTCATCTGATCAATGGTCTGACATCAAAATTGGTAAATTAAGTAATAATAAAGAGGTGAGAGGTTATAAACTGTCTACCACAAGAAAACATTGTGCTCACAGTGAGATTCCTGCAATAGAAGTCTGTCCCTGTACTTCCTCCCTCTCCAACTGCCCTCCCAAATGAGTTCTGAAATTCTTGCCTATGCAGTGCATGCACTGGAAGAAGCTCTATTTGATTATTTCTGACTCATTTAAGAAATTCTCTAGTATTACTTTTCTGTATGTGTAGGTTAGTTACACAAAAGAGAAGCTAAAGTGATAGTTTAACAGGAATTTCATTCTGAAAGAGTTTTTAAGATATGGTGAAAGACTCAGTCACTTGCAGAGGGTTAAACACACTTTAAATTTAAGAAATAATAACTTATTGAATACCACGTTTGAAATGTCTAGAAGAATTCATGCATCCACCCACCTGTAAAGGTGTTCAATTACAGCTGCCAGCGTGGCTCGATTGACCACTGGAAGAGAACGTATAAATGTGCCGTACTTTTTAATTCTTTCCTTGTCATCTTGTGTATCTGGAGAAAACAGAAAATCTTTAGGCCTACCTTGACACGGTAAATAATGATCTGTAGTATAAATTTGCCTTTTAACAGTATTTTAAAACAATATTCATAATTGTATTTCAATAAGTGAACAAGAAGATTTTAGTAGAAAAATATTCAAGCTGATAAAGTAATTACCTACAATATGGAAAAGCATGTATTTACATAAAGATCCCATGGCTGTATGCTATAGTTATTATACTTTATAATTAAAAATAAAGCACTTTTTGAAACTGTTGAACTTCACTTCTCAGGAATACATTCAATTAATTACTCAAATTAAAGTACAAATTAAAGAGATAAGCCAAAAGTATTTTAACTCCTGCTATGGAAAGGTTTCGTTATTTACATGTGAAAAATGACATTTCTGATTCTCTTCTCCTTATGAAATCATAAAACTCTTCTCAAAGTTATGAACCATCCCAGAGCTAGGAATTGCCTGCATTACTCCTCAGATCTATGTACAGGGCCACTTACCAGTCCTGTTAACTACTCAGACAAGATGAAGGGACAATCAGAGAAGCCATGTGCAGGCCATAGTAACTGTGATCCAGACTCAGAGGATGGACCCTTGACACTGTCGTGGACAGGACTTGGTTGGTTTGTGGAGAAAAAGATGAGGAGGAGTTACCAACCACTCTCCTGACTCCAAGATGTCAAATACCTAGAGAAACTAGAGGCAGGATCCCTCAAAGGTTTAGACCCTAGAGGATTCAGGGTGGCAGTCTGATCTAACCTCTTAGCTGACAGGGGAGATAAAAGACCATTCTGCAAATAAATAACTTGAGTTGACCCTAACTGAAGGGGACTGCATTCATACATTCCCTCTCAATTCTCAACTACATTTGGAAACATGACTTTTCAGTTCCTGCATAGCCCTAGCTATTCTATTCACAGAAAGCCAGCGGCACATTGCTGATTCTTTAAAAGCCCATGGTCACTTGTAAAGGCATTAGGATCCCTGGGGATGTAAGAAACTCCCTGACACATTTTTCAAGTATACACCTCTTCCAAACTGCAACCGATAATCTCTTTTGTAGCCTGCACATGAGATGTATAAAAGTTAAACATGGTCAGATTGACTTAACAGCACAGTAAATGATTCTCTAAAAACAAAGGGGGAAAAAAATCCACATTATATTTCTAGACTAAACTGAAAATGAATTCAGAATTATTTATGATCCCTGATATAGTCCAGGCTGGAGTCCTGGTCGCACAGTGGTAAACAGCTCAGCTGCTAACCAAAAGGTCAACAGTTCAAATCCACCAGCTGCTTCTTGGAAACTCCATGATATAGCTCTACTCTGTCCTATAGGGTCGCTATGAGTAGGAATCAATTCGATGGCAACTGGTTTTTGGTAATATAGTCCAAGGAGCGCCTAGGTGGTGTAAATGGTTAAGCACTGGACTACTAAACGAAAGGTTGGCAATTCAAACCCACCCAATGGTGTCTTGCAAGTAAGGCCTGGTAATCTGCTTCCAAAAAGTCACAGCCTTGAAAACCCTATGGAGCAGTTCTACTTTGCACACATGGGATTGCCATGAGTTGGAACTGACTCAATGGCAATAACAACAACAAGAAGAATAATTCAAATATTTATCCTCAAGTCATCCAGTTCCTAATTGTAGGGGTAACTGTATTCATTCAATAAAATTTAATTAATACTATATTAATAACAAATGTCCTACAAACTCAGTTAGTATATATTTTCACATATCTTATAAGAATAGATAATATTGAAAAAATAATGCTAAACCATTTGAAAGTAAAACTCAGGAAAAGATTTCAGGTCATATAAAAAACACAATGAGTAATTTAACTTTGTACAGAAGTCAGACAATGTAAAGGTTCTTAGAAGAATAGGTCATATATCATGTAAATATGTGGTATGCCACTGCAAGGCAGTCTTGGACTTGGGTCTCTAGGACCCTAGAGAGTTCTCCTATAAGGTCACCCAGAGATTTCTGTATATCCTTGTCAGAACAAAGATAAGACACTTTTGGTGGGTCTGTATGAGCTATAATGGATCTAAATGCAAAGGATTTAAGGATATTTAGCCCAGGATTCAAATTAATCTCCAAGGGAATTCTCAAAGCATTTATAGCCAGGTGAAAAGCGAATACATTCCTCTGACACATGCCTGCCGCTTGCCTGCCAACTACTTCCTCCTGGAAGATGACAACAGTAAAGACCTCTTTATCATTGGATCTGACAACTTCAGCAAAAGCCTTCTGATACAGATTTTTGACACCTGATTTTACAAAGACAAAAGATAAGTCCTTGTAATATAGGTACTATAACCTCATAGTTATAAATTACAATAAAATCTGCTAAAAAAATGAGGGTGTAAGTAGCTGGGCTTAAAGAAATGCATCTCATTCCACACATTACATCCAAAAGTATACAATCAATCAACTTTTCTTGTGATTAGAGTTAACCCCATTACTTTGAAAAATCTTGGGAAGGAAATGACAGACTTCTGAATTAAGTAGTTAAATATGAAAAGCTTTATTTTAATAACAATATTACTCTCGTTTTACTAACCCTAACAAGGTTCATTCCTTGAGATAATTTTCAAGCTGTGGATGTTTTATGACACAATTCATAATTAATCTCTTCAAATGTCATTTACTTAAGTTTTAGACTAAACAAATAGTTTAAGTTAAAAAACCTATTTTTCAACAGAGTATCATACAGTCAAACTTAAAGCCCATTTTATAAAAATTCTTGAAACATTAAATTTACAAAAGTAAAATAGATTGGTAAATTATGGTATAATTCAATAATAAATTTAAAAAACAAAAAATATTAAGACAAAATTACAATTTTGAAAACTTTGTAGAAATATGGGAAATGTTTGTGGCATATTAAGTAAAAATAAAGAAGCTATATATGTAAATTATTCATATGTGGGGACAAAGACTATAAAATACATGCAAAAAACAGCTTTATTAGAAAGATGAGATTAAAGGCAACATTTATATTTAAAGTCTTTATTGTAATATTGCAATAAAAAGAGCTGTTATGAATTAATGGATATAAAAAGGGGTTTTACTGAAATCAGCTTGTCCCCATGAGTGATAACTACTTTTCTAGGATCATTTCTTAAATAGGTTCTATTATAGATTAGTAAAGCTTCTTTACTTCATTAGACAGCATCTAGGGTAAATGAAGTTAGAAAGAATGAAAAAAGTGTTATGAACACTAAAGAGGTAGAATAAATCATAGAAGAAAAGCAAAAGGATCATATGGAGAAATCTTACAAAACTAATCTTCTATTAAACTCTTCATTTTATCCTTAATGAGAAATTAATAGCATACATGGATTTGAATATGGTACTTCCAAATTTAAAACAAAGTAAGCATTAAGAAATTTATTGAAAACTAAGTATATAAAACACTATTTAGCAATTATTATTAGCTTTAATTTAGCTTTCTTTTGTGGTAGAAACAAACAACTGTTAACATTTCACAAGTTCTGTTTGAAACCATTATGCACATTGTTCAATTAAATCTTCAGATTATCAAAAAAGATTGAAGAAAAAATCTAAGTATCAAATTAAAAGGTAAGCATTTATTATGTTCTACATTATATGTATTACCTAAGGCAGAGATCCAATATGGATAGAGCTCCTTGGTAAGAAGTGCATCGTCAATGTCAGAGAGAAAACTTTTCAACACGCCTGTAACATCCTCAAGCTGATGTTTTCCAGCCCTCAGCTTAAAACTTCGTGCGTCCTTTTTGAAACTCTCCAGGAGTTCACTTACGTGCAAAGGATCACCATTCTTTTGATAGATATATTTGCTTCCTAAACCTTTGTTTTCAAATAAAGGTAATAAGAAGAAAAAATGTTAGTTTAAAATCAAAATCTACTTTGATATTTAAAAAAAATAGAGCAAATTTTTGCATTAGGATGATGAACAAGATGAAGAAATCATTACCCAAAAGAGCTGACATAAACACGTATGCAGGGAGAAAGTCTTTATTGCCAATTTTAGTCATTAGCAAACCTGATGAACCAATATTCCATCCTCAGCTTTTAGCAAGCCCCTGATCAGTCCTTTCTCCAGTTCTCCATAGCATCTTTTTCAAGTGCTCTTTTACTTCAAGTGACCTATCTGCCCTTACTCTACCAAAATCTAACCTTGCCTCCAGTTTTACAGACTCTCTGATATCAAGGCTCTCTTATACCAAGTTCCCCAACTTCCTGCTCTCACATTGGTATATTAGTTTTTCCCCACCTGCACCTTATTCCAGATGAAGAACTGGGTCATGTCCATTTCAAAGTTACTGAGTCATCAAGTGGCCAATATAAAGAGGAGTAGTAGCAGTGAGTAGGAGGAGAAGTGGTGGTGATGGGAATGATGATACAAATAGAAAATCCTCCTTTCTTCCCTCCTGGGTCTCTTGTCCCTCTTCCTTTCAAAATCAAGCTACGTTTCCTATATTTATTCTTTCTAAGGTTTTACATCCCTGTATTCCTTTTATCACATAATGTTGCTTCTGTGTTCAATTCCCACTCTATTGGAACCATCTTCATCTGGAACAGAAGTGATTATTTTTTAGATGCTTTTATTTCTTTCTTTTTTTTTATCTTATGAGAACATCCTGCAGCTTTTGACATGAGAAATTATTTTCTGTTAAAATTCTTTTAATCCCATGGCTTTATGACATCACGATCCCACATCTCTATTTCCTTCTTCCGTGGCTACTCTCCCAGTCTTCTGTTATTCAGCTTATCTAGGACTAACCAATGATACCAGGAACCCATCCTCAATTCTTTTTCTCTTTCCCCCTCTACAAAATCTTCTGGGTAACTTCATCCAACCTCATTGCCTCAATTACTACATACACATTTTTGCCCAGGTTTTAATTTCTAGAATTACACCCCCACAAATACCATCTACATATGCATATACACATATATCACATATATACATATAAATAAACAAATCAAAATAAGAAGAATTAATTCTCCTGTCCCCTCCACCATCTCACTTCCAACCTCAACATGTTCTTCATCTTGTTCCTCTATTTTAATATATGGCATTACCTTCTCCTCAACCTTTCACAAGTCAAACCTTTCTTTCTCACTCATTAAAAAAAATTTGTATGTCATGTATACTCTTCATCATGTTCTCTCTCTCAAAACTGTCCCCTTCTTTCCATCCACATGCTATTATTTTGTGCACTCAATTCCTCACTACATTTTTCACAATTTCCTATCTCCATTTTTGGGCAGCCCTCCAATGTGCCTCTACAACGATGACAGAATGATCTAAGATACAAGTCTGTTGGTGTTACCACAGTGCTTAAAAATATAAATACACCATTTCTTCACTTACTATCTTGTTATCCAACATTTTACTTTTACAATAGTAAAAAATCTACTACCCTACTATTTTGTGCATTAATGACATATATCTGGCAGTAATGAACATTAATGCCAAGGTTCGAGGTGAGAATAACACTGACTTTGATGGTTATGAGGTAACTTGGCTGGGCTATGATTTTCAGTAGTTTGACAATTACATAGTGATATAATCTGGCAGTTATATAATGATTTAGTCATCCTCCATTTTCGCATAACACCGATTTTGCATAATGACCTGGTCTTTGGAACCTAACCATGTTGATAACTGAGAAGAGGGTGTACTACCATCCCAATTGCCTATATGGAAAAAAATTGAGGACTTTATAATGATAAATGAGACCCTACATTAACTGGCCTAACTCTCCTGCCTCTTTTATCCACATCTTCACACACTAAGCGCTGGTCACATTTAACTACATGAAGTTCCCTGAATAATCTTTTCTGATGACTCTGCACCTCAACACACCTTGTTTTCTCCTCCTGGAATCCTTTCTCCCTTCTGCGAACTAGTTTCTATTTTCCCTTTAGACTCAGTGCACCATGTCTCACTCATAGGGGCCTCCGTGACTACCCCTAGTCTGGATGAAATTTATCTCCATATCATGAACACCTATAGCAATCCCTGAATCTCTCAACCCTGGAATTTTTTTAAATGAGATGTAGCTGTATGCCCACTTGTTTGTCTTTCATCTATAAATCTATAAACTCCTGGAAGGCAAGAATTATGTCTTGTTCTCTGTATACATACAGCACCTACACAATGCTTTGAAGAACTCAGTAGGAATTCAGTAAATGAATGCTGAATGCAAGAATAAGCAAATTCAACAAAAGACAAGTGTGACTAAGTTTCTGAGAGATTATGGTCCAGCTGAGTAAATTTTTAATAACTAGTACTCTAATAAATTAATTTAATATGAATCTGAACATAATTTTGTTTATACAAACTAATTCCAGCCAAGAATTGTTGTTAGGTGCAATTGAGTTGATTTCGACACACAAGAACCAGATACTGCAATTCATAAAAATAAACAAAAAGCAAAAAAGAATTTAAACCTAAAACATACTGTGAACTCAGTATTCTGACTAAGTTAAAACCTTGACACTACAAGCATAGATTTTAAACCAAAGGTTAGGGTAAGTTAAAAATAACTGCTATACTTTTTTTTATTGTGGTTTCATATATGTATGTATATATATATGTATATATGTGTGTGTGTAAATAGGTACATATATATAACAAAAATTATGCCATTTAAACCATTTTTAAGTGTAGAATTCAGTGACGTTGAATATATTCATCATGTTGTACAATTACACTACTGCCTATATCCAAAAGTTTTTCATCACCCGAAACAGAAACTCAGAATCCCTTAAGGAATAACTTGCCATTTTCCCCTCTCCCCAGCCCCTGGTAACCACTAATAAACTTTTGTGTCTATGCATTTGCCTATTATAGATATTTCATAAAAGTGAGATCATATAATATTTGTCCTTTTGTGTCTGATTTACTTCACTCAGCATATTTTAAGGTTCATCCATGTTGTAGCATGTATCAGAACTTCATTTCTCTTTATGACTTAATATTATTCCATTGTATGGATATACCGCATTTTGTTTATCCCTTCATTTGTTGATGGACACTTGGGTTGTTTCTACTTTTTGCCTATTGTGAATAATGTTGCAATGACTATTGGTGTACAAGTATCTGTTTGAATCCTTGCTTTCAAGACTATTGGGTATATACCTAGGAGTTAAATTATTGGGTCATATGGTAATTCTATGTTTAACTTTTTGAGGAACTGTCAAGATGTTTTCTACAGAGGCCGTACCACTTTACATTCCTACAAGCAATGCATGAGAGTTCAGATTTCTCCATATCCTCTCCATTTGGTTATTTTTCATCTTTCTGATAATAGCCATTCTAGTGGGTTTGAAGTGGTATCTCATTGTGTTTTTTTAATTTTGTTTTTATTGTTGTTGAATATATACACAGCAGAACATATATCAATTCAACAGTTTCTACGTGTGCAATTCAGTGACAATGATTACTTTCTTTGAGTTGTGCAACCATTCTCACCCTCCTTTTCTGAGTTGTTCCTCCCCCACTAACATAAATTCACTGCCCTCTAAGGTTTCTATTTAATCTTTTGAGTTACTGTTGTTAATTTGATCCCATACAGATAGTTCTTAAAAAAAGCATAATGCTCAAGGCAGATATTTTTTAGAAGCTAAGCTAAACTACTCTTTGGTTTTAAGAAGACTTCAGGGGATATTTTTGGTTCAAGGTTTAAAGTTTATCTCACGGCAATAGTTTCAGGGGTTCATCCAGCCTCCATGACTCTAGAAAATCTAGAGTCCAGGGGAACGTGAAATTCTGTTCTAAATTTCCCCCCTTTTGATTAGGATTCTTCTACAGAATCTTGGCTCAAAATAAAAATAACTGCTATCTTGAAAGCCCTGAGTCAGCCACTTGCACTGTGCTTTTCTAGGTTCACATCAAATCTTCCCTTTTACACATGCTGAAAACATTGGGACTTTTCCCCATGTTCTGCTCATTAAAAAAAAATAATAATAACAACAAAAAGAATACATAAACAGTATTTCATTGGCTTTATTATTTTTATATGCAAGTTAATTCGCCTTGTGCTAGAGTAATAAAGAAGTTATAATATATGAAATTTAGTTGAAAACAATCTAATGCTTCGTGATTTTAAATTCAAATCAATGCCACAAGGAAACTTCTGATTTCCCTAGAGGAATATTAAATTGACTACACTGAAGCTAGTCAAGTTATTTTAATCATTTGTCAGTTTAAGAAAGACTCTATGCCACTATGAAAAAAACATTATATGAAATTTCGCAATGCTCTTGCTAAAACATACTATGTGTGCAATTCACATACACCTGCAAAACTCAAGTGCTCTAAGACTGAATGACTGTAAGAAATGAAAACAATCACCTTGTTTCTCTTCCATTTTCTAATAAACAGATGATTTAAGAAAAAATATAAACAAACTATCATAGAAAGGAACTTCATATAGTAATGTTCATGTAAGTGATCACATATATATTTAAACATATATAATACCAACATAAACACAGTGAATCGGGACATTAATGATAATTGTACTTGGATTACATACAAAATAAGTAAGATACTTAAAATGGCATCCCCCAGAATAAAAAAGAATATACACATACATAAATTTATAATTTCCTAAAATCATTTTCTTCATAGCATTTGTCATTTTCTGAGATTCTGCCACATATCAGTTAACTGTCAGTTTCCCATACTAGAACATAAGATCATGACTTTGTCTTTAACTTTTTACCCTACTGCTGTATTTCTAGTACTGAGACCAGTGGCTGGCATACAACAGGCACTCAATAAAAGGAATGAACTGATAACACAATGTTTTACTGCAGTGCTCTCACTGATTACAACTGCTTTTCAAATTAAAAACACCCAAAGACGCCTCTGATATTATGGAAGCAAAAAAAGTTAAGACACCTTTCAAAATACCAGATCAATCAGTTTACTTTTTCCACATTTGTAATCTAAACAAATGGCATTTATCTACAGATTTAGAAGTGTAAAACATTTTTATATTAGAAATACATTTAAGAAATTTCTTTTGGAGTATTAAGGAAATGTAACAGAAAGAATGAATTCAAGGGATTCATAATAATTTGAAAATATACACGAGCAATAAAGGTTACTTTACAGGCATATCTAAAATATTTAATAGCATATTAAAATTTAACATGCTATGGAAATATACAGGTGGATATACAGGCATAGCTCAGGTTTTTTTTTTTTTTTACTTGCAGATTGTTTATAAAAATATCTGTTGTAAATAAGCCAAAATATTAAAATTATTTAATATAAATATGTGACCTATAGCATGTTAAATAAAATACACACACACATTGTATGCACGCTCATGAAAAGCAATTTCTTTTATATATTATTCCATAGTTCACACTTCTAAAAACACGCTTAGCACATTGAGTTACTCTGGGCTTTTTTTCTAGGCTTGTAATCTCTGAAAAATAGTCTTTTATCTACTATTTTTAACCTATGTTTTACAGTATAGGTTTTTTTCAATATGTTACTTAAAAATTCTATGCATGAAAGGAAGAAGGAAATGGTAAATATAACTATAAAACGAAACAGTATACAGTTTGAATGAGTTTTACTGGGAGAAGGAACAGCAGTTGACTGAACAGTGACTGTTTTTATTTTTCACTGGTGTACTTAACAAATACAAAGGACTTTAATTTGGTCCAATAGAGGTACCACTTAAAAACTGTAAGAATGATACTGAGTTCTGGGGGTTGAGTTAAAAACTCTGTGATACTTACCGTACTGTGTAACAAATGCTACACAGCTGTTCACGATAATGGGAACGTCGTTTTTGCTGAGCTGCTGATCTTCTAATGCATTACCATCTGTACCTGCTGCTTTTTCAATTGCAGTACGCCAGATTGTGAAATCCAACTTGGTATGTCCATGGATGTATAATGTTCTGTAAAGTTTAAAAAGCATTTCAAATTGAATATTTCAAAAAAAAAATCTTACTTCAAGATAGATTACACTTAAACCCATATTAACGTGCTCCTGTCTCATTCATCATAAGAAAAACTCTCCCATTACCCTCCATCTACCATTAGCTTTCATTCAATCTCTTTTTTGCGTATATAGTCGTGCCTCTCTATAGAGTAGAGGAATTTGTGATCTCACCTTATTTCATTCTCAAACCCCCGTTATTCTGTTTCTCAATAACTAAACTGAAACTGTCCTAGCAAGCATGATCAGTGACTTCGAATGGATATTTCTGGGTGCACTTTTCAAGACTTTAGAACTGATGATGATTCCATTTCTTACAAGGAGGAAAAATTACTATCCAGTTTGGCTTTTAGAGCACAGTTCCTCCTGCCTTTCGTCCTATCTTTCTGGTCTCTTGGTCTGTTTCCCAAGCTTACTTCCTCTTTCTGAATAACAGGGTTGTAATCAGTATACCCACAAACTCCAAGGACTCTCCAGGGACATGTCATCATGGCCAGTGGTTTCATCTCCCCTATGAAAGTTGGTAACTCCCAGATCCCTATCTCTAAGCTATAACTTTCTCTCACAAATCAGATCTCCATGTGACTGAAAGGCAAGATCATACAGCAGTTAAGAGGGCGGGAACTACAGCCAGATTTTCCAAACTCAAAGTTTAGCTCTGCCATTTACATCCTTTGTGACCTTGGACAAGTTTTGTCATCTGTAAGATGAGGATAATAATAGTACCTATCTATCAAAAACCCATTGCCATTGAGTCGATTTCTACTCATAGCAACCGTATAGGACAGAGCAGAACTGTGCCATAGGGTTTCCAAGGCTGTAAAGCTTTATGGAAATAGACTGCCACATCTTTCTCCCACAGAGCAGCTGGTGGGTTTGAACTGCTGATGTTTGGGTTAGCAGCCAAGTGCTTAACCTCTGTGCCACCAGGGCTCCTTGTACCTACCTAAGCACTCAGTAAGTGTAATAATAACATTTAAGTAATAAACAGTAATAATAATAACTAGGATTTATTTTTGGACATTACCTTAATGAGCAACAGGCATCTCAAACATTTCTCCTTCACCATACTAATCTGCCCTTGGCACCATTTGTTTAAAAAACAAAAAACAGTTGTCCTTGAGTCAATTCTGACTCAAAGCGACCCTATAGGACAGAGCAGACCTACCCCATATGGTTTCCAAAGAGCAGCTGGTGGATGCAGCCGAGCGCTTAACCACTGTGCCACCAGGGATCCCTTGGCACCACAATTCCCCACTAATCCTACCAGGAATTTAATTAATTGTGGGTTGGTTTCTTTCCCCAGTCACTGCCACATACATTTAGTCACAAAATTCTGTTGACTCCAGAGTTCTGGCATCTCCACTCGGTCTTCAACTCATTCTAACATTACCTCACTGCATGTCTTCATACTGCTTGTTTAGGTCATTACAACTCCTAATAGAATCTCTTTTCCTGTTCTCCATCCCTTTAATCCCTATTCCTCATTGCTGCCAGAATGATCTTTCTAAAATGCAATGCTAATGATATTACTTCTTAATCAATGTCCTTCTACAGCTCCTGAGATTTCAACACTAAAAGGCCTTTGAAATGTGGCCCTTATTTTCCCCTCCAAATTTATCTGACATTCCTCTACATTCAAGACAATCAAGGAGGGAGGGAGAAGGGGGACTTGTCTTTGCAACAAATATTTCCTATTCTTTTTTTATTATTACTATTGTACTTTAGATTAAGGTTTGTTTACAGAACTAGTTTCTCATTAAACAATTAGTACACATATTGTTTTATGACACCGGTCACCAACCCCACGACATGTCCACACTCTCCCTTCTCAACCTTGGGTTCCCTATTACCAGCTTTCCTGTCCCCTCCTGCCTTCTAGTCCTTGCCCCTGGGCTG
>NW_004444195.1:1934575-1950588 GCF_000243295.1 Trichechus manatus latirostris
CTATTACCAGCTTTCCTGTCCCCTCCTGCCTTCTAGTCCTTGCCCCTGGGCTGGTTTGCCCCTTTAGTCTCATTTTGTTTTATGGGGCTGTCTAATCTTTGGCTGAAAGGTGAACCTCAGGAGTGACTTCATTACTGAGCTAAAAGGGTGTCCGGTGGCCATACTCTCAGGGTCTCTCCAGTCTCTGTCAGGCCAGTAAGTCTGGTCTTTTTTTGTGAGTTAGAATTTTGTCCTACATTTTTCTCCAACTCTGTCCAAGACCCTCTATTGTGATCCCTGTCAGAGCAGTCAGTGGTGGTACCCAGGCACCATCTAGTTGTGCTGGACTCAGTCTGGTGGAGGCTGTAGTATTTGTGGTCCATTAGTCCTTTGGACTAATCTTTCCCTTATGTCTTTGGTTTTCTTCATTCTCCCTTGCTCCAGACGGGGTGAGACCAATGAAGTATCTTAGATGGCCACTCATAAGCTTTTAAGACCCCAGACGCTACTCACCAAAGTAGAATGTAGAACATTTTCTTTATAAACTATGTTATGCCAATTGAGCTTGATGTTCCCTGAGACCATGGTCCCCACAGCCCTCAGCCCAGTAATTTGGTAAATATTTCCTATTCTTTGATTGGCTACTCCAATAACTCCCCCAAAGGTGTACTCCAGGTGATCCTCCCTGACATTTCATCCCTAATCTCCTTCCTGCGCTTAGTAGGTAATAGGTGTCCCTTCTAAATCTTCCAACAGCCACCCTACCCTCCATTATACCATCTATTTTAATTATCTTTAGGAATGTTTTAGCCACTAGGACATAAACTTTGTGTAAGCAAGTAGGAAAAGTATTTCAGTATCTCTGTAGGGTCAAAATTGACTCAGTGGCATCAGGTTTGGTTATTCTGTTAGTTATTAGCATAG
Organism: Trichechus manatus latirostris; assembly: GCF_000243295.1. Classification (NCBI taxonomy): domain Eukaryota; kingdom Metazoa; phylum Chordata; class Mammalia; order Sirenia; family Trichechidae; genus Trichechus; species Trichechus manatus. Next base: position 1,935,479 of record NW_004444195.1, read on the forward strand.
GATCCTTGGTGGCACAAGTGCTTTATGATCAGCTGCTAACCTAAAAGTTGGTAGTTCAAACCCACCCAGCGGCTCCACAGAAGAAAGGCCTGGCGAACTTTTTCCATAAAGATTACCACCAAGAAAACCCTATATAGCAGTTCTACTCTGTATCACATGGAGTCACCATGAGTCAAAATCAATTTGACAGCAACAAGTTTAGGTTTTTGTTTGTTTGTTTTAAGTTACTAGCGTAGTGCCTGGCATTTAGTTTTAAAGCCCTATCAGTAGATAAGGAGCCTTGATGGCACAGAAGTTAAGCGTTCAGCTACTAACCAAACGGTTGGCAGTTTGAACCCACCCAGCAACTCTGCAGGAGAAAAGACCTGGTGATCTTCTCCCACAAAGATTACAGTGTAGGAAACCCTATGGTGCAGTTCTACTCTGTCCTATAGGGTCACTATGGGTCAGAACTGACTCACTGCACACAACTACATCAACATATAAATTTTGATTTGAAACAAAGTAATTGCTGATGTATTTCAAGCATATTTACACCACAGTGAAATCATTTAATCTTGTTTTCAGACTATGAGAGGGCTACTTTGGATTCAATCCAAAGAGAAAGGAATGAGTTACATGGGCTCTAGGGCCTTTTTTCTTTTTTTGTAATCTATTCTAGTCCTGATAATTCACTGTACTATTAAAAAAAAGAAAGAAAAGTCCTTCTTTCTTTTCTGTTTTCTGTTCTTGAAAAGCTTCTGTAGGAAGACAAGAGCATAAGCACCTTATTATACTCATTTCTAATATCTTCAAACTTGCTAGAGCTACTACTTTTTTACTGACACTTGTGCCTGTAATTCTCATTTCTAGCTTTTTGACATATTTATCTATTGTTTTTATTTTCCACACCACCACAGTGGTCCTGACCTCTAGGTTTTTTAATTTTCTTTCTCTAGAATTTTGGCACTTGCTGTAATACTCCTGACATCCTTTAGCTTTTATGTTTCTCTTACATCATCTTTAGCTCAAAATCATTCTGTTGCTGAGTATCTTTGTCTAAACAAATCGGTAGAACTAAGGTAATTTCCCTGAAAAACACCAAGCCCCTACATTATGTAGACTTAAAATTAGGTCTTGCTAAATTTAGGAGCTTAGGTAAAAAGAAAAACTTAATTTCTTATGATACTTTTTTCCATAGATTTTCTTTTATCACACAATTAAGCTCTAAATATAATACAAAACTTTTAATACTGTTTGCTTATAAACATCCAGAGTGGGTGAGCATTTCAGCAAGCAGACAAAAGTAATCCAAAAATGCAATGGTTCTCCTACAATACCAGAAAAATCTGCCAGTAACTGTGAACATTTTAAACTTCAAATTTTCTTTCTAGTCAGAAGAAATCCTGTGATGACAAGTTTAACTGTCTTCTTGTAAACTACTGAGGGGTAGAACGAGTCATGACAAGTTAACTCCTGAGTCAACCTGTCAAAGAGTGAATCCTAAAATCCATCACCTAGTGCAGCAGATGTTTGACATTTAATAGCATCAGTTCAGCAACTTTTCCCTCTGATGCTTACCTAAACTCTGTGCAGACTGAATAAGGTATTAAAAGATATTTTCAATAAAATTGCTGAATGACTTACTGACTTAAAGTGTTATCATATAACCATTTCACATGTTTGGATAAGAATTCCAAAGAAACATTCATTACTGAAAATCTGAAAAGTTATTTTGATGAACTCTAATTAGGAAGAAATAAATTACTCTAATTGCCCATTAACCAAGCATTAAATTTTAAAAGTTACTTACTTAAAAGCCATATACAGGAAATATCCCTATATCCTATAATGAATCAAGACAGTTCTATAAGGCTTGTATATCAAATCCCAGGACTAATAAAACCATTCTGTCAAGATTGCAACATAATAACTACAAAATGTAGACCATATATTTGAGCCTAGTCTACTGACAAAAAAAAGAAGTGTCTTCAAAAATAAAAAGTCAATAAATTTGATTGCATAAAAATATGTAAATCAAGAACATTTTAAACAAATCTATAAATCAAATAACAAACTCCACAAATATGACTGAAAAAGGTAATATGCTAAACATTTATACAAAAAGGAAAACATTAAGTCCTCAACAGAAATATGGTCATCAGTTGTGAAAAGATAATGCACAGAAAAAATGCCAATGGCCAATAAATACAAACCAGTCTAACAATCAAAAAGACATATTAGAACAGCAATATATCAAATAACAATTCATCAAATATTTATAATGCATAATGTTCATCACTAAAGAGTACAGTGAGACTGGCACAGTATTTTATAGACTGATTAAATATTCTGAAAAGGGATTTGACAATATGTACAAAGAATCTTAAAATCAGTATGCATAACTTTTGACAAGTAATTCCAACCACAAGACTCTACCATAAGGACATGATTTGAAATGACATTTCTCTCAAACTCTGTTTCTTCACACACACCAACACACACAATTTAACAAAGCATTCAAAAATAGTTAAAAAAAAAAAAAAAAAAAGGAAATAAAACCTCATCAAAGAGGGAATGGTTAAGTGATTTAAGATATATCCATAAGATGTATATGACATGTTTAGTAAATGAACAGAAAATTATGTAACTGAACTGCACTTGCCATAATGTTATCTCTAGGCAAAAAACTTAGGGAGATTTTGTTGCCTTCTTTATACATGGAATGTTTTAAAAAATGTGACTGGGAACAAATCACACACTAAAAATTTGGATTGGTTCCTTGAAAGAAAAGGTATTTATTACCCCTGAAATACAGCCCTCCTAGACTGCATGTCACTGAGTTTTTCAGCCAGATGAAAGAACTTGAAATCTCTCTGCCAATCCTTTCATCTATGCATAAGGAAACTAAGGCCCAGAACAACAATTTGCCTGAGGCAGAGATAGGTGGAAATTGCAAATTTGGGATAATAAGGTGGGTTTTTGGTCCTACCTAGTCCTAGTCCATGATCGTTCCTTTACCTGAGGAACTAGATTTTCACAATTCAGAGCCTTGATCCCAAATTCCAAAAATACTCATTCAAGAGGTAAAATTCTGATGTTTCTCTTTATATGCCTTTTTTTCCTCAGTCTTATTACACATAGATTCACAAAACAAGGTTTCCTGAACAACTTATCAAAGCAGTCACATTATTGGAAAGGACCTGAAAGATCATCTCCTAGAGCCACCATAACAGAAAATATCTCTCTCTTCTCAAAGATGGAGAGTTTATATTCTGCCTTGAAAAGCACCCTAGGCATTTCAGAAACGTAATGGGTAAAACTTTGAAGATAACTTTCGGTGTGCTTTTTTTAAAAAAATATGTCCTAAGCAACCTCTCAAAACAGAACATACTAATTATCACGGTAGGCATTTTTTTTTTTTTCTTGGAAAAGATGAATTATTTTATTGTTGTGAAAGACACCTTGTCATAAGAATTTTTTATAAAATGCACTCATTTTAAGTGTAAAGTTTGACAAGTTTAACAAATCTTATACCCATGTAACCATAACCCAATCAATTACAGAACATTTCCATCACTTGCAAAAACTTGCCTCATAACACTTTGTAGTGAATTCCTTACCCTACTCATCATACCGGCAAAAACTCGTCTGCTTTCTGTCACTATACATTAGTATACCAGTTCTAGAATTTCATATAATCATACAGTATTACTCTTTTGTGTCCAGTTTGTTTCGCTCAGCATGATGTTTTTTAAGATTCTTGCCTGGTATTGTCGATTGTGGTGTTATGGGTTTTCTTCTACCTGGCCTTCTGGGCTCAGGGATTGTAATTCTCCCAAAATGACTGGTTAGATCAAAATCTGCTAAAGGAATGGTCAGTATGCTATTTGCACAAGGGGCTTGCAAGGGATTGGTCGGTTTACTACCTGCATAAGCAACTTGCAAGGGATTGGTTGGTTTGCTATCCACCTTTACACAGATTGGCCCTGCCCAGTAATTGACATTTATCATTCACAGGGACTCACTGGGGGGCCGCATCCAGTCTGATCTTTACTCGGTCGCTGGAGACAGCCCGCTGGATCTGACCTTTACCAGCATTGGCTGGGGGGCCACCCACTAACTGATGAAAAACCTAGACAAACCAAAACCAAACCCGTTGCTGTGGAGCCGATTCCAACTCATAGCAACCCAACAGGACAGAGCAGAATTGCCCCATAGGGTTTCCCAGAAGCGCCTGGTGGATTCGAACTGCCGACCTTTTGGTTAGCAGCGATAGCTCTTAATGACCACGTCACCAGGGTTTCCAAAGCCCTAGACTGGGGAGGCTAAAAAATGGGGCTTCCTGATCTAGGAGAGCTAGGAAGGGAGTCACCCTTTGGTCCCTGCACTGAGAACCTCCTAGAACAGCTGTAAATATAAATCAAGTGTTGCAACACTGAGCTGGTAGCACTCACTGAGCTGATTTAACATGGAAGATCCAGAACCCCAGAGAAACAGCGGCAAACAAGAAGAGCACAGCAATAGAGAAAAGGCTGGAACCTCGAGACACGCGGACGGCGGTGGTGGGCCAGTCAGCCCATGGAGCGGAGGGAGATCCTCTGGGCAGGAGGTCGCCAATGCAGCTAGGTGTTTCTGGGAAGAAGGTCACCAATGGAGCTGGGCACCTCCAGGCAGGAGACGGCCAACAGGGCTGGGCACTCCCTAAAGGGGAAGCAGCCTCAGTTCCAACCATGCAGGTGGATGACCGAGCAGAGCAAGCACGTGGGGGTTGAGCTGGCCTGCCTCTCACAGTGGCAGACACCCTGACTGTGCAGAGATCTGTAACCTGAGAGGGCTGAGAGGAGGCCTGAAGATGCCTGGGCACACACTATACAGGGGTTGCCTGTAAAAGTTTTACCTTGAGAGCTGTTATAATGCTGGCCTAACCTTGGCACTAGCCTAGAGTTGTCCCAAAGCTGCTGGTTGAAAGCTGGACCAGCAAGCATAAGGCACCAAACCTGGCCAAGAAAAGCCACGGAGAGAGACAGCAAGAGAGGATAAAGCCATGCTGTACCCGACCTGACTTGAGGTGCACCAGCTGACAGAGAGAGAAGGAAACCTGCTGACAACAATCCACAGCATGCCTGCTCAGTGACAGACATGGACATGGGAAGTGTCTTAGTTACCTAGTGCTGCTATAACAAATACCACACAAGTGGATGGCTTTAACAAACAGAACTTTATTCTCTCACAGTTTAGAAGGTTAGAAGCCAGAATTCAGGGTGCCAGTTCCAGGGGAAGGCTTTGGGGAAGGTCCTTGTCATCAGTCTTCCTCTGATCTAGGAGCTCTCGGTGCAGAGACCCTGAATTCAAAGGACATGCTCCACTCCCAGCACTTCTTTCTTGGTGGTGTGAAGTCCCCCATCTCTCTGCTCAATTCACTCTTTTGTATCTCAAAAAGGACTGACTCAATATACAACCTAATTCTGTAGATTGAGTCCTGCCTCATTCACATAACTGCCTCTAATCCTGCCTCATTAACATCATAGAGGTTAGGATTTACAACACATAGGATAATCACATCAGATCACAAAATGGTGGACAACCACACAGTACTGGAAATCAGGCCTAGCCAAGTTGATACACATTTTTTGGGGACACAATTCAATCTATAACAGGTAGTAATTTGGCAAAGGTGAGCAGGTCCCCTTTCAGACATAAGTGGGTTCCTCTCTTACGATGCCAAGTGGGGTATTAGTAGGGGTGGAAAGGACAGGTTCCCCTCAAATCTGTTTCTGTTGTTTGTTTGCCTCCTATAAGTAATGTGTTCCTGTTATTTACTGTCTACTTTCTATAAATAATAATAATGGCTTTCAATTGCCAACACTTCGTAAGACACACAAAGTGTCTTTGTGTGTGTGACCCATCAGTTAGGGTAGTAAAGTCCTCATCCCAGCAGTCTTATTGATGCTTGTAATTTTGAGGCAACTGGTATGTGTTTAAGGAGCCCTGGTGGCACGGCAGCACTGAAAGGTTGACAGTTCAAACCCACTAGCTTCCACAGGAGAAAGATGTGGCAATCTGCTTCCATAAAGATTACAGCCTTGGAAATCCTACAGGGAAGTTCTACTCTGTCCTACAGATCACTAGGAGTCAGAATTGACTTGACTTGGTTTGGTTTGGTTGGTGGTGTTTATGTACACAGTTCATTAACACAGATACTTTCATAATGCTGACTAGTATTCCAAGTATGAATATACCACACTCTCTTTATCCATTCACTTATTGAAAAACATTTACAGTATTTCCAGTTTTCAATTATTATGAATAAAGCGGACATATTCATATAGTCTTTTCATGGACATATGTTGTCATTTGTCTTGGGTAAATACCTAGGAGTTCATTTCCTGGGATGTACAGTAAGTGCACATTTAACATAATTAAAAAAAATTTTTGCTAAACTGTTTTCCAAAGGGATGGAACTATTTTACATTCTAACGTTCTTGTCAACACCTCACCTTGCTTTGTTACTTCTTTTTAATCTTAAGACTTTCTAGGGTATACAATGTTATCACACTGGGGTTTTAATTTATGTTTTCCTGACGCTGAACATTTTTATATGTGCGTGTTGGCTATTCATATATTTTCTTTTAGAAAGTGTGCATTCAGTTTTTTTTTCAAATTGTTTTATTAGATTTTTGTCTTATTGAGTCATATGAATTCTTTATATATTCTAGACACAAGTCTGTTATACATGTGTTGTAATATTTACCCCTAGTGTGACTTTTCATCTTCTTAATGATGATGTTTAAAGGAAAAAAAGTTTCTAATTTTGATTAAGTCCAACTGAACGATGTTTTTTTCATTTATGGTTCCAATAGATATATGACTTTTATTTATTATTCTTGCTTTACCACACTGGCCAAAACTAAGAATAAAATGTTGAACAGAAGTGGTGACAATGAACTTCCTTACTGTATTCATGTATTTGCAAGAACTTTTAAAATCAAGGTGTCAAATCCATTGGTATAAAGTTGGTCATAATAATCCCTTATCTTTTAAATATCTAGAGGATCTACAACAAAGTTTCCTCTTTCATTCCTGAAATTGGTAATTTGTATCTCCTGAGATTCCTTCTAGCTAGAGACTTAACAATCTTACTAACTTTTCAGAGAAAAGCTAGATGTTTATCAATTTGATAATTTCCTAGAACCAGCTTTTGATTTCACTAATTTTTTCTACTTCTATTTTCTCCATTTTCTATGTCATTGATTTTTGCTCTTAAGTTCGTGTAGGATTTACTTCTTTATAGTACTTAAATTTGCTCTTCTTTTACTAGATTTTTAATGTACAAGCTCAGATTGTGGATTTTAGGACTTTTTTTTTTTTTTTTTTAAACTTAATATAAGTATTTAAAGCTATACATTTCCCTTTGGCATAGTGGTTAAGCTCTTGGCTGCTAACCAAAAGGTCAGCAGTTCAAATCCACCAGTCGCTCCTTGGAAACCCTTTGGGGCAGTTCTACTCCGTCCTACAGGGTTGCTATGAGTTGGAATCGACTCAATGGCACCTAACAACAATAATAACAATTGCTTTATGGCTATAACCCAACAATTTTGGTATGTTTTCATTATCATTTGAATCACATATTTTCTAATTTTCCTTGTGATTTCTACTTTAAAGCAAGGGTTATTCTGAAGTGTGTTTAATTTCCAAATATTTAGGTATTGTTGAGATATATTTCTACTATTGATTTAATTCTTTTTTGGTCAGAAAACATATTCTTTGATTTCACTCTTTTAAAATTACAGAAATTTGTTTCATGGCCTAGGAAAACAGTCTCTTTTTGTAAATGTTCCATACACATGTGAAAACAATATGTATTCTACAGTGACGGATGTAATGTTTTACATATATTAAACAGGTAAAATTGGTCCAAGTCTTCTATATCCTTACTGATTTCCTGTCTACTGGTCTCATCAGTTAATGACAGCCAAGAGTTGAAAATTCCAATTATAATTATGGATTTATCTAGTTCTTTTCTACTTCTGTCACTTTTTAATTCATTTATTTTGAAGTTTGGTTTTAGGTACATACACATATAAGACTGTAAGTCTTTTTAACAAATTGATCAAAATGAGGGAATTTTCTTTGATAATATTCTTTGTCCTGAAGTCTACTTTGCCTCATATTAATATGGCCTCTCCAGTTTTCTTATTATTACTGTTTGCATGGTATATCTTTCACCATCCTTTTACTTTTAACTTGTCTGTTTTTATATTTAAAGTGTATTTCTTATACAGATAGTCCCTGACTTGCAATGTATTCAAGTTATGACAAACCACACTTAATGATTGTCCTTTTTTTTGGTACACCTTATCATTAGTAATATATACTGCATACAATGTTGTAGTGCATAATTTGCTGATTTTATCAGTCTCATGCCAACCCTTAAAGACAAATAAAGATTGGATTTATAAAGATACTGATAATAAAAGACAATAATAATGAAAACTAGAAAAGAAAAAAGCGAGTGTTCAACTTACGTCAGAAACAACTTACAAATGGAGTTGTCGGAACAGAAACTTATCGTAAGTTAGGGACTACCCATACACAGTATGTATCTTATATTTTTATCTAGTCTACCAATCTGCCTTTTAACTGTAGTTTTAGACCATTAACATTTAATATACTCATGGGTTTGACTGAGTTTAAGTAAATTACCTGTTTTCTATTGTCCCATCTCTTTTCTGTTCCTTTTTCCTCTTTTCTTGGCTTCTCTTGAATTATTTATGATTCTATTTTATCTCTACTACTGGCTTATTAGCTACAACTCTTCTTCGTTAGTGAACTGCTCTAGAATTTACAATATCCATCTTTTAAGTCTACTTCCCAATAATATTATACTAGTTCATAAATAAGAGCCTCAAAATATGTATTTTCATTTTCTCCTTGTCCTTTGTGATGCTGGAGCACATTCTATTACATAATGTTATTTCTGCTTTAACAAGTAAATTAGATTTTAAAGAAATAAAAGAATTTTTAAAATGTTGTTTAAATTTATCAATACATATATCATTTCTAGTGTTTTTCATTCCTTTCCACTGATCTTTGTCTCGACCAGCTATCATTTTCTTTAAGCCTGAAGAACTTCCTTTAGCATTTCTTATAGTACAGGTCTGAATCTCTCCAACATTTGTTTGACTGAAAAAATACTGTATTTTCCTTTCATTTCTGAAAGCTATTTTTGTGGAATAGAGTATTCAAGGTTGACAGTTGCTGTGTGTGTGTTTTCTTTTGGCACTTAAAGATTTCTTTACACTGTCTTCTTACTTTCACTGTTTCTGATGGGTCTTCTCACCTTTGTTCCCTTAAAATTAATGTACCCTCCCTCCCTCGGTGCTTTACATTTTTTTTTCTCACACTGGTTTTCAGGAAATTGATTATGATATATATTGAGTGGTTTCTTTTTTATCCTGCTTGAGATTTGTTGATCTTAGTACATCTCTGGGTTTAGAGTTTTTATCAAATTCAAAAAAAGTTTTCTGCCATCATTTTTTAAAATATTTTTATTTCCCCATATCTCTCTCCTCTCATTCTGATATTCTAATTACACTTACATGAGATTGCTTTATATTATTCCAGAGGTCACTGAGGCTCTTTTGAATTTTAGTCTTTTTTTCTGTGCTTAAGGTTTGATAGTTTCTAATACCATGCCTTCACTGATCTTTTCTTCTAAAGAGTCTACTCGTCTATTAAGCCTATATGGAGAAATTTTCTTTTCAGCTATTGAATTTTTTAGATTTAGAAGTTCTATTTGGTTCTTTTATGATTATCTATTTTTCTTCTCATGTTTATCTTTTCCTTTACATCACTGCATATATTTAGAATATTTAAAATCACTGAGAGTCTTTACTAATTCCATTATCTTTATTATTTCTGGGTCTGTTCTTATTCATTGTCTTGCTAATTTTTTCATATCACTAGTAATTTTGAATGCATGCCAAACATCGTGAATATTAACTTGTTGAGAATTTGAACTGTGTTGTCTGCCTTTAGATAATGTTGATGCTTCTTTTGGCACACAATTAAATTACTTGTGGAGTAGTTGCTCCTTTGGAGTCTTTTTTTTAAAGCTATGTAAGGTTAAGAATGAGGCATTGGTGGTTCCATTGTAGAATTCTCACCTTCCACGCAAGAGGCCCAGGTTCAAATTCCATCCATCATTGGAGGCTTGTGTGTTGCTATGATGCTGAATAGGGTTCACTGGAGCTTCCAGGCTGAGATGGATAGGAAGAAAGCCTGACGATCTATTTCCAGAAATCAGCCAATGAAAACCCTATGCATCGCAACAGTTCAATTCACAATCAATCATGGGGATAGCGCAGGACCTTCAGGCATTTCTTTCCATCACTATGAGCTGGGGGCCAACTCAATGGCAGCTAACAACAAGGTAAGAATACAGCAGCCTTTATCCTAGGACCGGTTTAGCCTTAATCCTAAGGTGTTACCTTTCTGAGGTCTCTACTAAATACCCTGTGTGTTTAATGAGGCTGGAAAGAACTTGAAAATATCCTAACCCTATAGGGTTGCTATGAGTTGGAAGCGACTTGATGGCAATGGATTTTTTTGTGTAAATTATAGAAATTGTTCAGCTCATAGTATCTGGGCATTGTATTTGACTGGCCTCCTGAAGTTCACCCTATACATATTCAGCCAAAGAGGCAGGAGAACTCATACGCAGATTTCTGAAACTCTCTCTCTGCATATCTCCCTCTGTTCTGGTACAGCACCCTGCAAACTCCAGCTCCCTGGAACTCCTCTCTTTACCTCCTCAATTTAGCTAAAACCGCCATGTTCTACTTTGAATTGAATAAAAGAAATTTTTGAAGCAAATAAGATATACTTTAAAATCCAACTTTTGTTAAATAGCCACATATTCCTTTTACCCTAATTCTCTTTAACATAAAATCACTTATATGTTTGTATAGTTGCCTTTCTTTTTTCTAAGACCTGTGGGAGTGGTGGCATAAGGGAATCTCTTGTTTGCCTTATCAATATTCACATTAAACCATCTCTAAGAATTAAATCATCAGAAAGTTAAAAAAGCAGTCAAGCTGATATTGTGGGCAATCAGCTACTGTTTAATTTGCAATTAAATGCAAAATTTGGAAACTAAGATATTTCAGTCTCCAGAGTACTGATAATAAAACAGTTGCTATAAGACAATTCAAGGAGAAAAAAAAAAGGATCCTATGTAATAAGTTGATATGAAATAAGGAATCTTATATCTAGGGTGTTAATCTCCCAAATTACAAAAAGTAGTTTGTTTTAGAATTTCGGAACATTTTTAGCTTTCTTATGTCTAGAATTCACAATTAAAACTGAAATGCAGTCAGGCTTGGAAGCCATAAAAGCATTATAGTTTACTATAGGTCAACCAAGGAATCTAAAACAAAATAAAGACACACCAATCTTTTTTTGTTTGTTTCTAATAACACAAACTGAGTTATTATACAGTGTTTATTATAACCAAGAGCCTTTCAGCAAAAGCTTAAGGATATGCTTCTTTGGCAAAAGGGCACACAATCAGCAGCTATGGAATATGAAGATGCTGAGTATAGTGGCTTATTATCAAAAAATGATCTAAAGTGCAGAAATATTTTCAAATTTTTAAGAAAAGTTTGCTGTAATCTATTGAACATTCCAGTCAATGTGGAGATATGACTTACTCTCCAGGAAAATGCCTTCTGACCTGGTGTCCTCAACATGCACTGATTAACCCACAGATATTCAAAAACATGATTTTTTCTCAAAAAGAAATCCTAATGTCTAAAAGAAAATCCCAGAATCTAAGTCCCAGTAACAGCATCAAATAGCATGCCAGAAACCCTTAAGTGTAATCAAGAAAGCTTTATTTTCCAAAATAATAATTTTTAAAGTATACAAAGAATACACATTAAAACTACACCATCTGGAACACCTTCTGTTTAGAGATATTTAGAGCAAAAATGCTCTGTGTATGGAAAAATATTATTGTAATATTTTTCTGTCTAAAGACAATCATGCTATACACATAGAGAAAATTACCATGAAGATTAAAAAATAGATCTAAATAGTGACTATATTCAGTGGATGATTATCAATTTATGGACTTTTCCAGTTCAGAGGGTTCTTTCTCCTTTTTGCCTTAAAGAAACATTAAAATATTTTAGTACTTTAATCAAAGGTAGACAAGGACAGGGAAAAACATGTGAAATTAATTCATTAAGTTTATTTATGATATGCAATTCTAGTTCAAGCTGTTACTAGCAAAAAATAAAAGCTAAAACTTACAGCTAAAATTAGTGTGTTAGTTTCTCTCTCAATTATTTACACTATCTCTATATGCCATCAACATGAATAACTGGAAGTTGTTTTATTTCCTAAGTCACAATTTTATCTGCCATTGACAAGTCTAACATGATCTACTTCAGTTTACAGTCATTATTTCCCAAGGGGCTCATCGATCAAAAGAGAGATGAAAAGGAGGGCAATGCAATGAAATTCTCTTATTTTGATACGGTACTGAAATAGCTCTTGAACACTCACATCTAAAATTAACTGGCTGTGTCTGAGTACTGGGGAGAGAAGCACATATTTCCTATCTTAGTAAATAATATTACCATTCATACAGTCACCCAGGCTAAAAACTCAGAAGTCATCCTTATCTCCCACTTCACAAACCAAATGAAAACTATCAGACTGGTACTCCTTCAACATCCTACCACCAGATACAGAAAGCTACTAACATCCAAAACTATACACCACTTCCTTCTTTCTTTCTGTTACACTGAAGGGCCTTGCTCTCTTAATTCCCCTGTTTCATATCTTCAATCTCTTCCTTTTTACCGCTCTCATCCGTAAGAATTTAAAATTGCACATGTTCAAACCACCCTAAAAGACATTGCACTCATTTCCTTTCCTTGGTCAAATCCCTTTTCCCTCGCTAAACCTATTGACCTACACACATCTTTATTCAGTTCCCAACCTTAATATAATTTGGTTTCTGCTTTACCGCTTCTGTTCTCCCCAAAGTCACCAAATGGCTGCTGAGTCCCTTATCCAATGGGGTATTTGTCCTTATGGGACCTGTCCCCTAGGCAGCATTTGACACTTTTGACTGTTGCTTACTTCTTGAAATATTCTCTTCCCATGCTTTGTGATATATCAATGTTTCTAAGTGTCTCGCCTCACTCTCTGGACAAAGGAGTTGAGTCTCCCAGGGCAGCTTCCCCCAACAAAATGACGTGTGTTTATCAGGGTTGTAACCCATGACTTCCTGCCTTCTCATTTCATCTTCTCCCTTCTGTATACTGATAACTCCAAAATCTATATTTCCACCTCTTTAACCATTTCATGAACATCAGATCATTAAAAATGACTTTCTCCTAGCAATTTCTCCTTAGATGTCTTAGATGTACCTCATGTTCAACGTATCTAAAAGAAAATTCATTATGTCTCAGCCTCCCTCCCAATCCTGATTCTTTTCCACTACTCCGAGATCTATTTTTTCACAAAATATATACGTACATAATATACATAGATACATACAAGAGCGTGTGTGTGTGTGTGTGTGTGCACGTGTGTATGTGTGTGCATATAAATAAATATATAAACAACGAGGCCAATGTTGTACCAGACAAGGTACCACAGGCCAGCACAACTGTATGCTCTTTGTTCTTTCAGGGTCTGTGACCGGGTGAACTCACCATCCACCAGGTGGATTTTTTATTCTTTTTCATGCTGCTGATGCTCCTTCTCTCTCTGCTCCATCCTTAATTACATAGTAATTGTAGGGAAACATATATACACACACACACATACATACAGTATATGTTTCTAATAGAATAAGTTTTTAAAAAAAAATTTATTTTCTAATAAAATGATGAAACTTTAAATTATGCTAACTTATATATCCAGGTTCTTAGTGTCTTTATTGACTTAATTCTTGAGGATGATCTGTACAAATTTATTGGTAAATTAACAATTAATACTTGTTTTTTTTTAAAAAAAAAAATTAGGTTGTTAAGTTAGGAAATGACTTTATTTTGATTGCAAATTGAATTATTCCCTCAGTATCATATAGGCAATCAAAGGCTGGCTAAGTACTTAAAATAGTGTCTGGCATATGGTAGGTTCTATACAATCTCATCATTGTATTTTTGTTATTAACAAATTATTATCAATTTGGAGAAAACAGGAAGGGCAAGTAAAATAAAGATACAAGCATTCAGTAAATAAAGTTGTTTTCAAATGGTGCATAATGTACTGCAGCTAATAAAAGAGGTTAAGGAAAATGGCCTGGTTATATATTTGTCCCTATATTTCTTCTACTCCCACCATTTGCTCTTCGCTTTTCTAAAAACACTTTTAACATAACTTGCTAGTAACACATACAGATGAAACACTTTTAAATTATCAAAAACACCATTAATCAGTTATGACTACTATTCTGGAATTCCAATAGTTTACAACTACACCATATGCTCAGAGTGTTTCTGTATTGCACAGATTCCACACACTGGTTCCTGCAGTCAAGGAGAAAGGTCAAGATATACAGAATAACAAAACACAGTCTTCTCACTTCTATATCTTGCATTCATGGGGAAGTGCATTGCATGCAGTAAAGCACTAAGCAAAAATTAATTATACTGAGTAATTCTAAACCACGTTTGCTACCCTTTAATTACAACATATGTACCACTACAATCTATGGTCAAATCCTTCACAGACTAAAAGCAGTAGAGATATACCATGGATATAATAACCTGATAAAAAGATTAAAATGATAAAATAATAAATGCAAACAGTATGTTGCTGCTTGTGTTTAAGAAAATAACTTTTGTGAGCTCAGACACCAAGTCTATATTCTTTGCCATCTTTTCCTGCCATGGAGGTAGCAGGTAGCAGGCATTCCACAAGAATTAATAGGTAACTATACACCAGTAAGGAGAACGATGAAAAGGAAATCAGGAAAACAATACCATTTTCAATAGCCCCTAAAAAAATAAAATACTTAGGAATAAATCTGACCAGGGATGTAAAAGACCTATACAAAGAAAACTACAAAACACTACTGCATGAAACCCAAAGGGATCTACATAAAT
>NW_004444195.1:1953059-1974727 GCF_000243295.1 Trichechus manatus latirostris
AAACTATTTGTTCTGTAAGCCTTCACCTGAAGTACAATAAAATAAAATAAAAAAAAAAAAATTAATAGGTAAGTCGGAAACTGCATTTGTGCTAATACTTTAATGCCATAATGCTATCTCATTATTATTTCTGAGGAGTTCCTAGGTGGTGCAAACAGTGAATGTGCTCAGCTGCTAACCAAAAGGTTGGAGGTTCAAATCTACCCAGAGATGCCTCAGAAGAAAGAGCTGGCAATCTACTTCTGAAAAATCATTGAAAACCCTACGGAGTATAGTTCTACTCTGATACATATGGGGTTGCCATGAGTCAGAATTAACTCAACAGCAACTGGTTATTTCTGAACATATAATTAACAGGACTCTGACTAATAGTACAGTGAAATCTTTATTATCTGGTACCAAAATAAGAATCTAAAGTATCATTAACCATCATAAACCCAGACGTAAATATATGAAAATCTATAATCCTAATTAGGCCTGTAAGAAGTTAAAAAACACAATCTGATGCAAGCATATAATCAGCAATATGCTGCCTGTCTAAAGCTACTGATGTCCTCTCATGAAGCTGAAGAAAAGACAGGTTCAGATACCTGTTGAAAGTCATTATCCTTGTCAGCAGCAAGGAATATAACTAAGGAAGACACCTTTCTTTCTCTCTCTTTCTTTCTCTCTCTCTCTCTCTATATATATATATCAAATGATCTGGCACTACTATAAAGCTAAACATTTGAATCAGTGTAACTAAGGGATTTTTAAGAAATTGACAAAAATCAAGAAAAACCAACTTGTTCAAGAAACTGTACCTTCCTAATTGTTCTGCAAGATCAACTTTTCTTTGCTAGATCATTCTCTTCTTCCTGACATCTAAATATTGGAGGTCAACCTGTCAGTTCCTTGACTAAATAACACCAAATGCTCATGAATCCCAAATTTGTATGTCTAGCTGCAACCTTACCACTTAATTCCAGACCTGAACATTCAACTGGCTAGCCACTAGTTCCACTCTGTTATCAAACAGACATTCAAAGTTACTATTTCCAAAATCAAACTCTTAATCCATTACCCTTAAAGTTATAATTCCCTACCCCTACTATCCATGTATTTGTTCTCTCACAAAACAGCACTACCATTCATAATAACTGCTCAGGCCAAAAACTTTGGCATCATCTTTGACTCTCACATCCTACATCTAATCCATCAGCAGATCCTGTCAGCTTTCCCTTCATAATACACCCACTCCTCACTTATCAACATGGTTAGGTTCCAAAGACCAGGTTGTTATTTGAAAATCGGCATCATATAAAAATTACATCATTACATAACTGCAAAATTACATTGTTACATAAATCCCAACTTACATCATTACATAACCACCAAACTACTAAGAATAATGGCCCAGCCAAGTTGACACATAACCTTAACCATCACAGTCAGCGCTCCTCTGGCCTCATGCCTTGGCATTTGTTACCGCTAGATGTATATGTCATTAAGGCATAAAATAGGACATTTTTTTAGTATTGTCATAAATGCAAAATGTTGGATAATGAGATAATTGCTAAGTGAGGAGTAGGTGTATATCCAGCCACTCTTCAACACTACGACCTTAGACAAGCCATCTTCTGCCTGGCCTCTGCAGCAGCATTCTAACTGGACAAAAAGGTTAAAGAGGTGGAGATAAAGATTTTGGAGTTATTAGTATATAAAAGGGAGAAGGTGAAATCACTTAGGGAGAGTATATAGAATGGTAAGGGAGGAAGTCATGGGTTAGAACTCTGAAAAATACATGTTATTTTGTTGGGGGAAGTTATCAAGGAGGAGTAGCTGCCCTGGGAGACTAAACTCCTTTATCCAGAGAGTGAGGTTAGAAGCTTAGGAAGAGTGGTATCACTAAGCACGGGAAGAGAGTATTTCAAGAAGTAAGGAATAGTCAAAAGTGTCAAGTGCTGCCTAGGGGAAAGGTCCCATAAGGAAAGTCTATTAATCTGGCAGCCAGAGTAGTCCTTTTAAAACATAAGTCAGCTTATGTCACTCTCTAGCTCTCAAACTAAGTGGCCTCCCATCACTCTTAGAATAAAATTCAAATCCTTATACATCATGACCTGTAACATACTATTTGACCCAAGAAATCTGACATTTCTTCCAATTCCCTTGCTCATTTGAATATCCCCAGCTAAAGGAGCTTCTTTGCAGACGTTGAACACACTGAGCACAATTCTGTCTTAGAGTTTTTGAATGTACTTTACTCTGTGTCTGGAATGCTCTATCCAGACTTCTGCATAGTCTGCTTCTTCACTCCATGCAGACCTCTCATCAAGGATATCTCTCATGCCACTCTATCTAAAACACAATACTTTCCCATCAGACTTTTTCTCTCTCTGTACCATGCTTATATATTTTTTCATAGTATTTAATGTAGAGTGACGTAATACTACATAATTATATTTTTGTCTGCTTATAATCTGTTTCCCCCACTACTGTATATATTTCATGACATCAAGGACCCTGTCGGTCTTATTTATCATTAAATCCCCAGTAACTATAACAGTAACTGATGCACAATAGATGCTTAATAAATATTTACTGAATAAATTTCAAAAATCAAGTTTTTAACTATGGATGATCCACATACATAATTAATTGAGGATATTATTTATATTCACCATTACCTACCTATATTGAAAATGTATTTACAATTACCAAAGTGCTCCCAAATACTTGTATGTGAATGTCCCAAAGGATCTAGGTCTATGGAAAAATACAGTAATTGATCACACTGATGAGTATATCATAAAAGATAAGTAAACTTCATTGGGATACTCTGTTTACTGAGAAAAAAAATATGTATGTATATAAAATTCAGAAAATTCCCATCAGGTTTAAAAATAATGGGCTCTCACCCAAGAGGATAACCAGAATATTGAACCCCACAGAGTTGCTGCAATAAAGAACAAAAAGCAAAAATTCATCACTTACCTCCCTTTTTCTACTAAGAGCAGGACATCCAATTTTTCCCCATTTTGAACCATTGTGCTGATTGCTGGGGTGGTAAGGGAAAAGTACAAACATATTTTTAAAGAACTGTGGGATGAAGAATTACTTTACTCAAAGAATTGGGTCTTTGTCCCTGATTCCTAGGAGGTAATTTCTGAACCCTTGGAATTTTGAGGGATTGAATTGTCTTTAAAGAGCCCTGGTAGTGCAGTGGTTAAATGCTTGGCTGCTAACCAAAAGGTCGGTGGTTCAAAACTACCAGCTGCTCTGTGAGATAAAGATGTGGCAGTCTGCCTCCATAAAGATTACAGCCTTGGAAACCCTATGTTTTATAGGGTCACTGTGGGTCAAAATCGACTCAGTGGCATAGGGTTTGTTTTGTTTTGTTTTGGATTGTCTGTATTATTCATAGAGGTCTCCAGACCATACCTGAGAGTTGCTGATAATGAGATGACTCAGGATGAGGGCTAGCCAAGCCAAAAACACACACCATATGGTATCAGCCCAATCTCCAAAAAGTGGAGACAGCTGGAGACTGAGTTCAGTCACATGGTCAATTATTCAATCATGCCTAAGTAATGAAACCCCAGTACAAACAGTGGACACTGGGTTAGAAAGCTGAAAAATACATGTCATTTTGTTGGGCAGAAGGTGTTAAGGAGGAGTAGCTGCCCTGGGAGACTAAACTCCTTTATCCAGAGAGTGAGGTTAGAAACTTAGAAAGAATGGTGTCACACTTGGACAGACATTGATGAAACAGAAAGATAATGTCTCCCTAGGGACACAGAATCTCCTCATTTGGGACCTTCCTAGACCTCGCCCTACGCATCTCTTCTTTATTCTGTTCCTGATTTGTATCCATTATCACAAAACTGTACTTATACGCATAGGGCTGTCCTGACTTCTATGAGTCATTCTAGAAAATTCTGGAACCTAAAAGGGCAGCGGGAATCCCAAATTTGTAGCTAGTTGGTCAAAGCTTCAGGTGGTCCTAGGAACCCATACACTTGCAGCTGGTGTCTGAAATCCTGGGCAGACTTGGCACTCTGGAGGACTGTGCCCTTAATGTATGAAATTTAGACCTAACTCTGGGTAATTAGGGTCAGAAGAACTGCACTACAATTAGTGTCAGAATAGAATTGGACAGATAGATAGAAGAATATTACACTAAATACTTATAAAGGCAGATTAATACTATTCAGTCGTATGTTCAGGAGTGAGCCATCATAACTTTATGTAAAAAACTACCATTTTCATATGCCATAAATAATTGTGAACCAAAGATTGGGCCTGGGGGAAGAAGACAACTTACTTAGCTCTTGCAGTCTTCTTAAGTGCATTCTATCTTCCTGAGCTTCTTGCATTTGAAGGCAAAAGCGCAAAGTAGATTTGTCCATAGCAAACCAGCCTTTTCTCCACTGATCCAGGGCATGACAGTCTTTGTAGTAGAGTTGACCAACCAAATCATAGTCAGCTTCTGTTAAGTTTTCAGCAACAAAGGGAACAAAATGCTGTTAAAACAAATACAGAAAGGTAATAAAGACAGTGAAAATAGGAAATCTCTTCTTTTTTTATACATGAGGATAAAAAAATTATTTAACTATTTTAAAGATTTATAAATAAACCTAAATTTCAAAACAATTATCTAAACTTGCTATTAGTCTTAAAACTGAACAGCTATAATGTATCTTCAAATAGGAGCCCTTTTAACCATCTTTCTTGTCCGTGTATATATGGGGGGATTGAAATAGGAAGGCATTCTCTTTGTTGATTTGTGACATCTTTCTAAAATTTCAGCCTTCAATGTATTTCTCAATTTATATCTTGTATTGAATATATTTCTTTCCCCTCTGTGTAAACCATCTGCCTATAAAAAGACACAAACAGAAATGACTACAGTATTGAACAGACCTTAATCACCATAAGATTTTCTTAATTGAAACTGATTTCTCCATAGTCCTACATTAATTTCATCTCTGCTAAAGGCTCTAGAAAAGTAGCTCTTAACCTCTTTTGACAATGACCTTTAAAAATCTAATGATGTATAGACCAGAATGTTATATAAAATTTTCATGGAACCCTAAAGCTCATTCATAGACCCTAGGTTAAGACTTTTCTCTGGTTTATGATGTTGTTGTTGTGTGTCTACTTGATTCTGACTCACAGAAACCCTACAGAACAGAGTAGAGGTGCCCCATAGGGTTTCCTAGGCTATAATCTTCATAGAAGCAGATTGTCAGGTGTTTCTCCCCTGGAGTCGCTGGCGGGTTTGAACTGCAAACCTTTCAGTTAGCAGCCAAGCATTTAATCATTGTGCCACCAAGGCTCCTTGGATTTAGTATAGTATTACAAGATTTAAATACCTTGGCTATTGCCTCTGTCCATTTTCTTTGTGCTTGAGATGTTTCAGCTCCAAATAAAAACACACATTCTGAGGGTAAATAGATCTCAAAGGTAAAGATGGGCCTACAGGTCACAAGAATAAAAAGATACCATCGATTACGTATGTTTGGCTCTTAGGAAGACAATGCAAAGTTCAAACTGTTCATTAAATTTCTTAGGAAAATGAGATAATGCAGTAAAATCTATTTACCTACAGTATTATTCTGTTGATAGTTTGCATTTTATTCTGGTGATCTAAATGAGAACATGCTGGATCAGACACAAGGAATATCCTTTTGATGACTGAAGTCACTCTACCACATGACTTCTGACACACTAGACACTTCATCAGTTGTCTGACATGGCAAAGCACTCTCGTCAGTCTCCTCTTGTCTCTCCAACCACTCCTTCTTGGTTTAGTCTGACCAACTGCTCAATGCAAACATGGTGCAAACAGTTCGCCAACTAGCCCTCTTCTCGTCTTACTTCACAAATTTTCCTTAAGTCATCTCATTCTATCCCAAAATTTTATCTCCTTAACATTAGATAAAATTGGAGTTAACATCTCCTGTCCTGAGTTCTTCATCCATAACTCCAACTACTTCCTAAAACATGCTAAGTATATGCACTCCTATTACCTCAAAAACTCAAAATACCCTATGCTAAAATTTCCTTCTTTCTCCTCATTTCTTAGCCCAAACCTGTTGCATCCCTCTCATGTCCTGATTTTAAAGCATCACCATCTACCTCATCAAACAGTTTAAAACCAAGGAGTTTTATTTATTCTTCTCATTAACATCCATTCTTTATCCAGTCAGTCAGTCATTTAATCTTATCAATTCAACCATAAGATTCTCTCAAGGTCACTGTTCCTTTTCTTTTTAATAATCTCTCCCTTTGGATAAACTCTCATCAATTATAGTCTCTTTTCCATCTCTTCCTTACCACTTCTTCCAGATAGCTTCTGAAAATACAAATTTGCATAACTCCTCATTGCCTACATAACTGAGTTCAAACTCTATAATATGCTATTTAAGGAAATTTAGAATCTGGCTGCAACAATCATTTTTAACCTTGTCTCACTGTAGATGCTCTCCTTGCACATCTACCTGTATCAGTTATATTTCACGAAGAATGTTACATTTTTGAATGTTTATGTGTTGACATAAGTTAATACTAACTTTAGGTTATAATGTATTTAAAATTAAGCAACCTAATAAAATGAATGTACTTATTTTAACATTCCATGGTGAGCCGCATTTAAATGATTATTCACCTAGAATAAAAGTACTATTATGATTAAACAAAAACAAACCAACTAGTAATCAATTTTGTTCCCATAAAAAAAAATCCAATTAAATTTACTAGAAAACAAGAGTTGTCTCAACTAGTTCATGTAACTCATGTAATGTCAATATATTTGATGTAATTTTATGTAAATAGCATAGCTTTACAAATTTCCCCCTTTACCATACAAAATTATTAAAATACTATGCTCCTATGTAATTTTTTTTTAGATTTTAATATGTGTACTTTTTCATTATTTATATTAGAAAATTTGATAAGAAATTTTCACACCAAAGATCTCAGAAGGTCTGTTTCTAAATGTCCTCACAAAAAGCCCATTAAACTATTTTGTGAGTCAAATATATTAAATAATAATTAACTCTTAATTACAACTTTTTTAGACAATTAACATGCCAAAGTAGATCTTTAAAGAATTTAGTATTTTGATATGCTCTTAAATATACTTAATATTTGTTTATTTTAATGTAAAAAAATCACCATTGAATAGTCTCCTTTGTGGTCTGTTTTAACAATGTTTCTCCTTAAAAGAATGCATCAACTTTGCAGTTAGAGTGACTATTTTAAAAAATGAGTAAATCATAAAAATTTCAGGAGTAAAATGTTCAAGAATAGAATGTTATAAATTTTCTTAAGATTAGCTGGGAACATGTTAGCCTTTCATATTACCTAGTCTAATATTCTAATTTTCCTACTTTTCATTGAATTCTCTAAGGCTCATACAGAAGTTGCAAAATGAGCAGGCATTAAGAGACAATTAAGCCCTTCTACGGGAAGCAACTGAAGAACTGAATTGATAACAAAACTCTTATTACCTGGTGTGATAAATATCTGAAAATACTTTTCACCTCTTAACTGTTCAATGTTAGACCTACCCGGTACTTAAATAGAAGTCTTCTTTGTGTATAGCCAGGCAGACAACCTCACTGATATTAATGGTGCCATTAGGTGTGGTAGACTTATCATTTTCGTAGTAACTCAAAAAACCTCCTTCCAAAACACACCACTTTTTATTTGTCTCTGTGAATTTAAAACAAATCAATTAAATAAGTTGAAATATATTGTATAAAATTATTTTTTTCAATCATGGTCTTAAATTATGACTGGATTCAAATAAATAAATACATTAATTTCCTATTTTGCACAAAGAGTATGCAATAACTGCATGGGATATAAATGTGCTCTCAAAAAACTTACTATGTAGTAGCTAGGGATTTACAAGACAGAAATAACTGTGGCATAGAAGACCAGAGAAGCAGGCAGATCCATAAAGAAATTGCTGCAACACAACTCTGCAACTGCAAAGACTGATGTCTCCAGAGTATTAGGAAGTTAAAAAATGCAGTGTAAAAGTGAGACTGTGGCTGCTGTGAGGTAGGTATGCATAGAAGAATGGATTAGAATCTGCAGTGCGCTTAATGCCTTGTTAGGTGACTTAAAATTCATCTTGTACAGAGTCCATGAGCCAAATCCAGCCCATCACCTGTTTTTGTAAATAAAGTTATATTGGAACACAACCACATCTATTCGCTTATGAAGATTGTCTATGATGGCTTTCCAGATACAAGGACAAAATGAGTAGCTGCAGCAGAGACCATCTGGCCTGCAAAGACTAAAATATTTACAATCTGGCCCTTTTTATAAAAAAAAAAAAGTTCACCAAGTCTTGATTTTCTAGGTGAGATGGTGAGTTATTTTAATGGTTTCGACAAAGGAATATAGTCAGATTTGAGTTTTACACACCCTGCTTACTGTGAAAAATGGATTTGAGAGGGTGAAGTGAAAAGCAGGGAGGCCAGTTAGGACATTGTTGACAGGACTTTGAGTAGTGAAAAGGACCAAAATCAGGACAGTGGTGGTAGGGATACAGTGGTAAAAATAAGGGCAGGGGAAGGAGGGACAGAAAGACAGATACAGAGAGAGGTAGAAACCCATACAAGATCACCAACTACTAGGTTATACCCAAATTAGGTAGAACCAAAATAAATAAATAAATAAATAGAAAACCACCACACACACACAAAAATGAATTTGTGGTGAACTCAACAGACATGGTTCCCTAACTCAGGCAATACAAGCAACCTCAGAGGTCTGGAAGCAGAAGTAGTGAAAATGGACATAAGAGGCTGGCCAAAATGTTTGCTGATAACTGTGGGTAGAACAGAATTTCAAAACAGACAATTCTAGGAAGCAGCAAGAACGCTTTTGAAATTGCAATAAGGGTACAAATGATGATCTAAGCATGCTGATGAACCAGAACTGGAAACAGTCCAGGGCTGATAAACAAGGAAAAACAAAAAGGTCAAAGACATGCATATAAAAATAAAGCCCAAGCAAAAAAATGCAAATATGGAATTAATAATTTATTGAGTATATTGAACCAAATTCTGCTAATACATCAACTATAAAATGAGAATATCATTTTAGAAAGTATGGAAATTTATAGGTTACTAGAACATCCCACTCAATATATCCATGAAAATAAATATGAAAAAAAAATTAACCAATTAAACGGAGATTTGATTGATGATTGTTACTGACTATGGAGATACTAAAAGAGGAAGTTATTAATTGCTATTATTTAAACTGAGAACTTACAATGGAAGTTAGGAAATATCCTAAGGGGTATGTGCGTTTTATCCTATTCAAATAAAATTTGAAAATAAAATCCTGAGTAGTTTCTAAAAAGATGAAATATGGATTTGTTACAAGAGAGTTTAATGGTAGACAGCAGGGGTGGGAAGAAGGTGCCATTTTAGTCATGGATCTCGTCAGACTTGTTTTAGTCCTACTGGATTCTAAAAATTGTGTACAAATAAAATATATCTATTTATTAGTTAAGTCTTCTACTTGTTTTTACATTATTACACATTCCAAAAGTGTCTATGCTATCACTTGTATTTAACTTACTTCTTGACTAATCCTTATATATGGAAAATATAAATGTGAAAGATTTCAAACAAAAGGGATGAACACCAACCAGAAAGAATGACTTTACGTGATCTCCTTTTGCATTGCCAAAATTATGGTTAATGTTCATCACTCCTGTTTGATTCCCTACTTAAAAGAAATAATAAAACAAGAAGGCTTTCTAATTGAGCATGAAAAAAAAATTATCCCATGTATTATGCATTTCCAATGAAAGATACTAATGTGAAAATTAAATTATGAAAGATTTGTACTATTTTGTAAAGGTTTTAAATGTTGTCATATAAGGCCTAACTATACTCTGCCAAAGAAATCTTTGAACAAGTGAGGTAAAAAATTTAACTCAAATTTTTCAAATAAAATTACTAGGAAAGAAAAATTTGTCTGAAATTTTCAGGTTCTGTAGATAAAGTGAATTATTTTTGAATCATCGCTTCATCATCTTGTATCTGGAGTCTAGAGATTCCAACAACTCTCAAACTCTTAGGTACTGCCAAGAATTAAACAATATAAGTAACCCTTGATTTTGCATTAAGAAATACATGAGATCCATAGATGTTAAGGCTAATGAAACAATTCTGTAGATTAGATCTAACGGATAAAGTTTGTAGATTATATAATTTCCTAATTTTGATATCTGTACTGTGATTAAGCTAGGGAATGCCTTTCTTTTTAAGGTACTTAGAGGCACAGTACATCAAGTATGCAACTCTTGATTCTGAGAAAAAAATGTTTTTATGTTGATATATACATAAACATATATATGTATGTATATATTTATATACACACACAGAAACAGAGAGAGGATAATATTAAAAATGATAATATTTGGGAAGTCTGGGTGAAAGGTATTGTATTTTATGCAAATAACACACGCATTGTATATTTTTGGCCAACCGCACAACCCCCTGGCATGTTATTTCCCTGGGCGTGCCATGTGTGTTGTATGTGTGGGCACGTTATTTACGTTGAGCACATTCTTTGCAAAAATGTGGTATATGGCAATTATTTGCACTATTCTTGCAGCTTTTCTGTAAATATGAAATTATGTTAAGGTAATTAAGAAGTTAAAAGAAAAAAATATTAAAATCACTGCTTGACTTTTCCTTTACCATATCTTTAGAATCTTAGGTGGATGTAGTGGTGAGCAGCAGAAGAGAGAACAAGATGATATTTGGCCTCAAAAACAATCAAGAGGAGAAACAAACAATAGGTAGAAATTCTGAGAACTGTATGGTCACTATATTCTGAGAACCTGACTGTCAAATGAAAAGCCAAATCGTACCTGGCAGAAACAAACAACTCATAGAAATTCTTTATGGGCACTGGAATAGAAACCTAGCAGAGACCCATTCTTTTTCCTACTGGAAGGTGATATATCCCAAAGTCTTCAAATCCTGTGTCATAGTATATACCCTGAAGAGTTTTATAAAGCCATATTTTAAATGAATATTCATTACAGATGTCTAAGATATAAGAAAAGGAAAAGTCAAAGTACTAATCAAAGGAGGATATGAAACAATTTCAAAACAATGCAGTCAGATGTTTAGAATAATCTTCATAAAAAACAAAGCACAAGTGTACATTCATTCAGTACATAAATAGCCATGAATGATGTACAGGGCAGCAGGCTAGATGGTTAGAGCAAGGGGCACTGATTAGGAATTCCACACTTCTGTCCTCGGGCAGCTTGTAGTGCAATGAAAGGGGATATATATGTGATGTTCTTACTTTGGTCCCTTTGAGGTTGAAAGCATTCATGGAGGAACTCCCCCTCAAACTGGAGTGATAAAAAAAGACTTCACAGAAAAAACAGCTTTTGAAATAGTTCTTTATGACTGGAAAGACATGTTTCTAAGGTAGCAAAAAATGCATCCAGAGCTACGCTATTCAGCAGTTCTGGCAAAGAAGAGTGTGAGGGAAGTCATAGAAAAGAGAAACTGCAGAAACATAGATTTTGCTGGAGAGTCAGATTACATAGAAGTTAGGACTTGGGAAACAATACTGTATGTAGGGTCACAGCAGAGGATGGGTCCCAAGAGTCTTCCACGACAGGTGTTCAGGAGTTTGTTCCTTTTTCAATAGACAAGTAGGAGCCACTGGAAAGTCTTTAACAAAATGTGCCAAATGAATAATATATAAAATAAATATGAATGCAGAATCTATTTATGCAAATTCTAATGGGACACAAATGACAGATCTCTTTTAAAAAGTGAGTACAAACTCATTTTAAGTTAGAAATAAGGGCTTGAGGAAATTTACTCCTGTAGCATTATCATCACTATAACCATTTATTAGCCTTACTTTTGTAAGTGAAAATGGGCCAGATGTCAGACAAAGCAGGCACAGATATTATCTTTGAGGACTTAGAATAACAAAAGATGTGACAGAAAATCTTGACATTATTATTCATTTTGGAAGAAACAAACAGCTTTAACAAAATCATGTTGAGTTATATTGGTCTGCTTAGGCCAATTCAGATGTACTCCTGACTTTAAGAAATGTCAGTACCCTATAGGACACCCTCTCTCTGCTACAGAAGTCTTACTGTTAATCACACATCAGGAGACATCCAAAATGGGTAACTTTCAGGACTCAGCTGGTTAATATATTGGAGTTTGTATAAGGAGTCAAGGGGTTGGATGACCAGAGGGGGCAGGAATTGCTCATTCTTTCTTTCTAATCTTGATGCTTAGATTTGGGAAGGAAAACACTACTCTGGACTTACCCAAGCACAGGTGAAGAATTCCAGAGATGACCTGTTTAAATTCTAATTTTCCAGTCTACAGTTAGGCAACTTGGTTGTCAACTATAGCTTGCTTGTAGGACATACCTACGGAGTCTCTGGTTGGCACAAATGGTTAAGCACTCAACTACTAACTGAAAGGTTGGCAGTTCGAACCCACCCAGAGGTGCCTCAGAAAACAGTCATGGTGATCTGCTTTGGAAAGGTCACAGCCTTGAAAACCCTGTGGAAGAGTTCTACTCTGCACACATGGGTCACCATGAGCTGGAATCAACTCGATGGCAACTAACAACAGGACATAACCAATCACAAAAGCTAACTGAAACCACAAACACCTGTACATCCGTATAACCCCTCTACTTCTTCCTCCACCCAATCATCATCATTTTTAGGTGCTAAGCTCTCTCCTAAGCACTTTATATACAGTAACTCATTGAATCCTCACAGTAACCCTAGTAGATCCGTTCTATTATTATTCCCACCCTTTCCTTACACCCTTTCTACGAGCACAGAGCAGTTCCCAAATCACACAAGCACTTGGCATCAAAGGGGAAGTGAAACACAGGCAGTTGGCCTTCAGAAGCTATACTTTTAACTACTCATGCTGCCTCTGTGCCTATTATATGTTTGAAGTATGTATGTCCATTTAAAAAATGTATTAGGGTAAAGAAGAGGTCATACCTTTTAACACATGTGCACAATAAAGCTGAGATAGTTAAGGTTAAATTATTTTATTAAACCATTGTTTTCAGATGAAGAGATTTCTAACCTCTAAAAGGTACATAACTGGCTGACAGAATTCAGAGTCCACTGATAATAGGAATACACATTAGGATTCCTTTTCATTTCAAATAAATGTGTTTTAGCTTTGGAAAAACATGTTTAAACTGTACAAGTCAGGCATTCATACAACAAAAGATCTTCAAAACTTCTCAGCGCTAACCTATAAAATTAAGTATAAACAGGAGAAATGCAGTTTTTAGTAAACTACATCAACCCCTTTCTTTTTAAAAATCAAACACTGTGTAAACTAATCAAGGTAAGGATACCAAGGGAAAAAAATGTGGCTGAGGTGGAAAAAACAGGACAAAACCAGGATGCTATTATTCCGCTCTGTACTTAGGTTTAATAAGAGCTATCAATCTTTCTTTTTGTGAACATTAAATTGAGAAAAAAAAAGAAAAATATAGATCAGTCTTCATAACCAGAGGCTAGAAGAATTTCAAATCCTGAAAACCTAAACTGACAATCTGAAGCCTCTGTAACGCTCTGAAGGACTGTGTGCATTTCATTCTCAGGCTTTTTTCTTTATTCTTAATCGTTTTGCTGTATGGCGGTCCTGACAAGAGCTGATGGACTAGTCCAGTCTGGGTGCCGGCCTTTCAGAGGCAAAGGTGACAGCCACACCTTAATCTCTAAATCTTTCCAAATGATTCATTTCTTTCTGTAAACCTGATGCTCAATAGCAGTAACAACACTGCAGAATCTTGGGGGAAAAAGAAGCAAATCCCAAACTTTGCTTCTTGGTAGTTTAGCTTTTTCTTCATTGTTAAGCAGTCTCTTTCTGAGCCAAGGGAATGCTTTGTCCAAGCAATCATATCCTTTTATGCTCAGATCAAAAACAACTAACATGGGATTGCACTTTTACATCGTGGTAATCTGATTAGAGAAACAGTCATTCATTCAACAGGTATTTATAACATGGCTAGTAGGTATCGCTACTGTTTAAGGCAACAAAGATTTGATAACGCTGAACAAGCCAAAAAATGTTGACACCTCATTGGGCTTGCACTCCAGTGGGAGGGAAAAACAAACAAAGGAGGGATCATCTTCAAGCATATTAAGCATAAGAGTGATGACAGAAATAAATAGCATCCTATAAAATGGAAAAGCTGGCAGTGGGAGCACACTTTAGCAGGGTGTCAGAGAGGCCTGTCTAAGTAGGCAGCATGAGAATTCATCTCTGAGAGGTGAGAAGGAGCTAGACTGGGGGAAGTGCCCTTCTTGCAGAGCAGGTGGAAAGTGCAAAGGTCCAGAAGAGGCAAAAAAGAACATGTCAGATTCCCAGAACAGAGAAGAAACTAGTGTGGCCAGGCACATGTGTGTAAGAGATAAGTGACATGAGATGAAGTGGGAGAGGTATGAAAAGGTCTTTTAGGCCACAGTGAGGAACAGGGCTATATTCTGGAATGGAAAGCCACTGAACATCTTTGAGCAATGGAACTACATGTTTTCAAAGAACATTAAAGCAGATTTGTGGAGCAGTTTGGAGGAGAGCTAAGGCAGATGTAAATCAGGAGCATATCTATCACTGTATAGGCAAGAGACAATGGTGACTGGGGCTAGTGTGATATCGGTGAAGGTGGAGAGTACCAAATGATTCAAGATCTATTTTGAGTTTGAAATGATAGAACCTGATGATAAACTAGATGGAAGAAATGAAGACAATCAAAAAATACCTTGCCAAGAGATTCTTTTCAAATGAAATCATTTCTGCTGTGCTGCATATACCCAAAATACAAAAGCTTAATTTCATATTACTTGAAAAACCGTGTTCCAAAATGAGAACACATTTCTAATTAAATTACATATACAGAGAATGCACCAGTTCTGTTTTTTGGAAATAAATTTTAACAAAAGCATCCATTGTTGATTTATAAAAGTAAAATGTGAGAATGATTTCATTACAACAGTTTAATACATTAACTTAGACCTCAAGTGATTAAGAAAAACATTTTATTTCAAGAAAATATACAGCAAACTGATAGGTATATAAAAATTACAACCTCAATGGTAAAAAAAAAAAAAAAAAAAAAGCTTATTTTTAGTTTACAGAATGCTTGAAAAGCTTTAGGAAGAAAATGCTATATTCAAAATTCCTTATTTTATCTTTGTATATTTCACCTTTGTATAAATTAAGTGGAGTCCCTGGGTAGTGCAAGTGACTAATGTACTTGGCTGCTAACTGAAAGGTTAGAGGTTTGAGTCCACCAAGAGGTGCCTTGGAAGAAAGGCCTGGTGATCTTGTTGCAAAAAATCAGCCTTGAAAACCCTACTTTGTCCTATAGCGTTTCTATGAGTTGAAATCAACTCACTGGCACATGACAACAGTAACAATATACTCCCTAGGGAATTAATGCCATACTACTGAATTTAACTCTCAATCACCACCATCAATTAGCTTGTAATAGCTCAATCTCTGTCTACACACTCTATGTTCCAATAGAAACGTTTCCTCACCTATATTTCTCAAATCAATGACAATGGATGTAACATAAGCATGAGCTATGTGTCTCATTCATTTTTATATCCCTAATACCTAACACGTGCCTGTCACATGGAGGTGGATGGACAGACGGATAAATGCCCACCATCAGTCTGTTCATATACTGCCCCAAATTTAAAATATGTTTTTAAATCAAATTAATTCCCATTTTTTTAAAATCATGCTTAACATTTTTTTTTCACTTAAAACACACACTTAGAACAAACTGAACCACTTGATTTCACTCAGTACTCTGATAAAATATATACTGAAAACTTGTCATTTCTTCCTACATGATCCCATTTATCTATATTATCTCCTCAGCTGGGGTGTCCATCTCTAAGGGAGAGAGCTGGGTTTCACAGTTCTTTGGAATAACCCTTAAAATCTGAAACAGAATCAGCTGGCTCTAAGGTGTTGTTGTTGGGTGCCACTGAATTGATTTTGACTCATAGTGACTCAATGTGACAGAGGAGAACTGCCCCATAGGGTGTTCTTGGCTATAATATTTATGGAAGCAGATCGCTAGATCTTTCTCCCATGGAGCTACTGGATGAGTTCAAACTGCCAACATTTCGGTTAGCAGCCACGTGCTTAACTGTTGTGCCACTAGGTTCCTTGGTCCTAAGGTAGACATCAGGAAATTTCGTTGAGGATTCGCTCAGGATTCCAACCCAGTGGTAAATCCCAGCTGCACTGCATGAAATAGTTATCTGTGCCTGGAAGCATTTATAAATTCTCAAAAAATATTTCTCTACTGCAAGATCAAATCTAACATCTTAAGGGAAAAAAATCAAAATTTAAAATTGTACTGATAATGGAATAAAGTTTTATCAGATAACAAAATCTAAAAGTACCAGAAAAGATACCTTCAAGCAGTTTTTTCTCTGAATAGAGTTTAGAAGCAGCAGAAGGAGCTTGGTACAAAAAGTCACAAAGAAAGGTGGACTGGACGAATTCATGACTTAATCCACCCTCAGAAGGAATATCATGTTGTGGGAAATCTGAAAAAATTAAAGAAATAATAAATATGAAATCTAAAATACAATTTTTCCTTTTGCATGTAAATACACACGTGAGTTCTGAACAGAAGACAAACTACATGAAATACACCACAGAATAAATATATATTTATTTTACTTTGCACAAAAGCATTTAAGTCATGCTATTAATACAAAAATTGGATTTCATTTTGGTGCAAAAAATTACACAAGATTAACTATTTTAACCTTCCATTTATAAGCTTGCAGAAATATATAAGATTTAGTTACTAAACTTACTTGAAATAAAGTAAAAAATAATTAATCTTAAGCATCTTCTATCTTTTTTGGTGACAGTTTTTCTTCCTGCCGTTTTTTTTTTAATTTGAGAAATAAACATATTTGAGCATTCATCCTTTTAGGAATATACCAGATGACACGGAACGAGTGCAAAGACAGCAGCTAACCTGAGAATTTGTTATGGTAGAGAAATTCCATTTGCAGACTCTGCCCAGCCTTCTTGGCCAGCAGATAGGGGGTGCTATGCACGGGGTCTCCTGTTGCACACATAACATCTGCTCCACTGAACAGCAAAGCCATTGTTTCCAGAACATCTGGTTTCACTACAGCAGCACACAGAGCCTGGTAGTTAAAAGAAGATACACTTTTTAAGGGAAGAAAATATGATTCTAGATATTTAAAACGAGAGAAAGTCTGATAATTCATTTATGAGATGAAGTGTGTATTTCTTTTTTTCCCAAGAAGGCTAATAATAATTGTGCCCTAAATTAGGCAATAGGCACAAAAGGCCCGTTCACTATGGATTTAAATAACAGCCATGCCCTCTAAGTCTCAATTCGTTGTTTTGTTAGTGTGATGTTCCAAGCCCTCCAATCCATCATGTTTGCTTTTGAAGATATTTTTATGTTCACGTACTATGGCGGTGGATGATGTTTAGAAAACTAAAAACATTTCAAATATAATAAAGAAATATTCAGTAATGTTTTGTCACGTGAAGGCTAACATGTAAGTGTGTGTATGTTTATGTATGTGCTTATGCGTGTGTGTGTCTATGTCCTACCTAATCCTGATCTGTAGAATGTTTACATTACTGTTGTGTTTTAGGAATCTGAAAAATGAATACAAAGCGAATTCAAGATCTCTCCCTTTTTTTTTGAAGGGGTGCCAGGGCATGAGTGCACAAAGAGGAAAGGCAGGCAAGATGCATTATTTACTTCTGGTATTTATCATCCTTGTACAAACAGAAGGGACTGCAGGAATCTAACTTCTTTTTTCCTTTTGCCTTGAAGTAAGATGACTTCACACCTTTTCTCATTCTCTTTCTTTCCACCTTACGTGCATCCCCAAACCTCACTTTATCAGCTTTGCATTTACTTCTAAACTCTCTGCTTTTGGCACCCTGATTCCATCTGACTCTTTAACCTTGGGCTCACCACTTTATTTCCTTCCTGCCACAGTACACCAAAATTCTGTGACACAACCTCGGGACAATCGCTCATTAACTGTCCCCATGGACACCTCACAGTGAACAGTCTACAAGTTGTATGACACGGTCCTTCACAGTTCAGACTGGGAGGGTCAGCTGGTAAAAAACTATTAATCTTTTCCACCGTAGTCCAGCTGACCTCCAGAATTCCCTTTAACTCACAATCAAGAACCTGAATCCTTGTATCTCACTGCACTAATTTGCTAGGTGATCTTTGGTAAATTTCTCCTCTGCACTGGGTCTTAGTTTTCCTCGCTTCCAAATGAGTGTGTTGCATAAAATAACAGCTAACTTTTCCTCCACCCTAACAGTCTCTGATCCTCAATTTAACAGCATATGTTTTCTTAATTCTCTCTCGTCTCCCTCTTTTCCTTCAAAACACACTGAACTTGATACTTTATATTTTGGGATATCTAACTGCTAAGGAGCCCTTGTGGCACAGTGGTTACATGCTTGGCTCCTAACAGAAAGGTTGGCAGTTTGAACTCACCAGTCGTTCCATGGGAGAAAGATGTGGCAGTCTGTTTCCCTAAAGATTACAGCCTTGAAAACCCTATGGGGCAGTTCTACCCTGTTCTATAGGGTTGCGATGGGTCAGAATCAACTTGACGGCAACATGTAGCTTTTAAATGATCAGTTACCCTACTTGCCTGTGCTCATAAATTTAAAAAAACCACACCCATATTTTTCCACAATTTTATCCCCAGCACCTAAAAAAGGACTCAGCAAGTAGTAAGTGTATAATAAACCCACCAAACCAAGCCCACTGCTGTAGAGTTGATTCCGACTCACAGGAATCAACCCTATAGGACAGAGTAGAATAGAGTAAAAGTGCCTCAGGGTTTTCAAGGCTGTAATCTTTACAGAAGCAGACTAACACATCTTTCTCCCATGGAACAGCTGGTGGGTTCGAACTGCTGATCTTTCAGTTAGCAGCCAACTGCTTAACCACTGCACCACCAGGAGTGTGCCACCAGTTGCTTAATAAACAACTATTTTTTTTTTTTTATTTTTTTTGGTTAGAATTGTTCACTGATACTAAGAGTGCCACTTTTAAGAAGCCCGATGTGGAGGTAAGTCCCAATGAATAGACTTCCCTAAAATATTCTCAGGAGGAATGCAACTGCTAGCACTTAATCTAAAACTCAACAGCTGAGCTCATGTAAACAGTGTAGTGTAGCAGACAGGACTTCACTTGGGGACAACAATATTTATCCGCTGACAAGATTCCCATCACCATCAAAGACGGAGAAGCAACTGGGGGAAGATATGTCCTGGTTCTCCAATCTCTCCAATTCCCTCTCCAGATCCATAACTTACCACACATACACTTATTATTTATTGATTTCTGGTATAAAGAATTACGTTAACCATAATCCTTCGTTTATGATACCCTCTTATCATTATTCCATACATGTGTGGTATAACTGGTCAGTTCTTTAATAATGTAATTAGCACCCATGAAAACACTAACCAAAATAAGTTAATATTGTTAAGTGCCTTAACAATAACCTACGTTTAACCGTATAATCCCCCCACCCTATTCAATCCCTCTGGTTCTCCTCCCCACTTTAGCTAACCATCCCAAATCCTCAGTTCACTGTGTGCTATTACTTT
Organism: Trichechus manatus latirostris; assembly: GCF_000243295.1. Lineage (NCBI taxonomy): Eukaryota > Metazoa > Chordata > Mammalia > Sirenia > Trichechidae > Trichechus > Trichechus manatus. The sequence continues at coordinate 1,972,781 of NW_004444195.1, forward strand.
AAAATTGGCTGGTGACCTCTGTTTATTAATACCAAACATGTACAAGGAAGAAAAAACATTGTAGGGGGAACTAAACCCATAGAATAGAATGTAAATCAATTTTATATATTTTGCAATTTCTAGAGAAGTAGGGAAAATGGTCTTTCTTTCTTTTCTAAAATGTTCACCATAATGCTACTACCTGGGGATCCTTATCTAACAAGCATTACCATTAAAAAAATACTAAAGAATTGAGAACCATGTAAAAATACATCTTCAAAGCATTAAAAATATAGATATATGAAGTATATGCTTAAATATATCTATACATAGATATACATACATACGCTTAAATATATCTACACAAGGGATTGAAAAAGCAATTTAAGAAAAGAAAGTATGTGTATGGGGGCGGGGGGAGGTGGGGAAGGTAACAAAACCTTTTACCAACAGGGTGAAGACTAAATGGGTAGCATGAAATAGGCACAAGATCTGGAATGACTCAGGCATGACACTTCAACACCACTAAGCAAATCACAGTTGGTAACAATAAATTGAGGAAATGTTGTCAATTCTGATGGCACCAAGTGAGTAACACAGGAACTTGTTATGTTTAGTAACCTGTACTTAAAACAGGGAACATTGTTGACGTTTTAAGAATAATGAGGTAGGCCTGAGTTAGCTGGAAACTTCAGTAACGGAGGAAGAGTTACTCCTCTATTATACTGGATCCTTAAGGGAAGCAATGAGAAAACCACCAATGCAATCTCATAAGCAGAAATAAAATACAATTAAATAATAATTTTATCAAATAATATAAGATTTCACTTCTTACCAAGAACCCTGGCACATATTTAAAAAAATAAAATAAAATCCAATTGTGTTGGTACATTTCATCGAATACCTTATTTAATTCTTCTTTTGTGAGAGATGCCAAAAGGGTTTTTCTGAATCTTCCTTCTTTATACTTCTGAGTGATAAAGTTTTTTCTCTTTTCTACTGGAGAGTCCATGTGTAACTCTTCATCCTTGTGAAGATTACCAGCCCAAAAGTCATTTGCTCTTTTGTTTCCAATGACTATAAAAAGCTGAATTGTCAAAAAATCAGACAATGTATCACTATATAAAATATATTTGAATTTGCAGAAAATGGACTCACAGAAATTAAAGCATAACAGTAAAAAAATATAGATGAGCTCATGAAAGACCGACTCTTTCAGAAGAGGAGATACTATTTTTATTTTGAATATAGCTTAGCTGCTCACAATATTGGTAAAAAAAATTAGAAAGGAAATGCAAGAAATGTAAATTGCAGCATAAACACTGTTATTAAATATGTTTAGAAGCTCACACTGAGACAGATTAATTTAAAATGCCTGAGAAGTTGGGCTAATGCCGTCTAGAGTGCCAAGTAACACTACCAGAAAACGGAGACATCAAGTCATAATAATCACAGTAAAAGTCACAGTGCGGACAAGAAAGAAAATAATAAATTCTGCCAAATGTCTTCATTGACACTTCTTATAATTTATCCATGCTGGGTTAAATAGAAAATTCTAACTTTAAAAAAAAAACAAAAAACCTGTCAAACCCTTAAAAGCAGTCACTACTATTAAAGCTCCTTATACTTTTTATGTTTAAAATAACTGTCTCAGTTAGGAAGTAGGCTAAAAGAGTTACTACTATCCTAAAGAAATTATGCTGCCCCACTGCATGGTTCTTCCCCAATCTCTTCTACTTACCACCACAGTTATATCAGACTCACCTCAATGAGTTCATTGCTCCAAATACTAGCATCCATTTTTAGGCTTCTAACCTTGGAATCGTTAGGTCCTAAAGATCTATGTTGTCCTGGAATCAAAAAAACAATTACATTTCTATTTTAATTTGAATGTAAACCTATTTTATTTATTTATTTATTTATTTATTTGGTTTTATTTATTTTTATTGTACTTCAGGGGAAGGATTA
>NW_004444195.1:1980669-1992196 GCF_000243295.1 Trichechus manatus latirostris
TTGCTTGTCTTTGGTTTTGGTGAGTGTGAATATGATATGCCTTGGTGATTTTCTTTTGGGGTCTCTTCTATATAGGGTTCGTTGAGCTTCTTGGATGGCAGCTTTTCATCTTTCATGATACTGGGGAAGTTTTCTGTCAGCAGTTCCTCAATGATCCTTTATTTTACTTTTTAAAGAACATATGAATATGTATGTATACACGTACGTTTATGTGTGTATGTGTGTATCTTTTCAACTTAAAACACATCAATCTCTATTTTGCTAAATGCTAAGCATAGTGGTGCTAATTATGAAAAAAAAATCATAACCAACCACAATGACAACATCAAACATCTTCACCACCATCCAGTATTGGTATAAGCTACACTTTTAAAAGCATATGTATTTTTTTTTCCTTATTTGGTAATCGGCTAGAAATTGTAGGTCATTAAAAACATTTTATAATGGTTGTTTAATTTACATGTACCAGGATATGGATATTATTCCTTTACTTTTAAAAAAAGTAGCTGCAACTCTAATAAATGCTAATGTGATGTTATTTTTTTACAACTGTATCTGGAAGAGAAAGGTAAGAGCCCAGTGTTCTATTATCATCATTCTACTCTGCGGTAGAAATCATCATTCAGTGATTACTGGGCACCCAGGCATATGTAAGAGGCTTTCCAAGCTGCAAAGGAATTAAGGTATATAAAACACTGTCCTTGACCTTAAGGACTTTTTGCTTTATCATCAGTGAAAGCTCATTACTCACTCTACATTACGTTAGAGGTTCCTTTCCTCACCTTTTTGTGGTGGATACTACTCAGAGCACAAAGCCCTAGAATTCTCAGGGCAGGTACTTTCATACATTTACATTTTTAAAGACTACCTAAAGGCAAAGGGTAAGCTTGGAGGAATGTAGGAAGAACTGAAAAGGACTGTTGGAGTACCCTTGGCAAGAAATCATGAGGCTCCAAATTAAGACAGGAGAAGAAAGAGATTTGGAGATACTCAGAAGGTAGAATTCACAGGACGTGATGGGCTTTACGGAAAGGGGTAGGGTCAAGAGATTTTCCAGGGTTTAGGTATGAGTATAGGGTAGATGGAAACCCTGGTGGTGTAGCAGTTAAGTGCTATGGCTGCTAACCAAAAGGTCAGCAGTTCGAATCCACCAGGGCTCCCTGGAAACTCTATGGGGCAGTTCTACTGTCCTATAGGGTAGTTATAAGTTGGAATTGACTTGATGGCAACAGATTTGGTTTGGTCTTTTCAGTTTATAAGGTAGGTAAGGAGCCCTGGTAGACCAAGAGTTAAGCGTTTGGCTTCTAATCAAAAGGTTGCTAGTTCAAACCCACTCAGAGGTTCTGCAGGAGAAAGACCTGGTGATTACAGCTAGAAAACCCTTTGAGGCAGTTAAACTCTGTCACATGGGGTCACTATGAGTTGAAATCATCTTGACTGCACCTAACAACAATATTATAGGGTAGACAGTATTCCTTCTGACCAAGACTTGGAATTGGGAATATACGAGAACGCATAGTTTTATGTAAGGAGCTAGGCAGCAAGGAGAGCTTTCTGACATGTTATTTTTGAGGTACCCATACCCCACTGCCATCGAGTTGATTCCAACTCATAGCGACCCTACAGGAGAGAGTAGAACTGCCCCATAGGGTTTCCAAGTGGCAACTGGTGGATTTGAACTGCCAACCTTTCAGTTTGCAGCCAAGCTCTTAACCACTCCACCACCAGGACTCCATTTTTGAGGTATCACTGTCAAATTCAAGTAGAGGTTCTAGTAGATAGTTAATTATATGAGTTTGGTATTAAACAGAGAAAGGAAGACCTGCTTAAAAATGAGTATTGAATTTAAGCAATTAAATAATATCACTCAGGAACATGAGAGTGAAAAGACAGCTGAGGACGTAACCCAAGGGAACACATACACTTCAGGAGTGAGCCGAGGAAAAGGAACCTGAAAAAGTCTGAACAGCACGGTAAGATCACACTAGGAGAAAATGGCATCCTGGATGTCAGTGAACGAAGGAATGTGAAAGAGAGGTAGATTGGTCAAAAGGGTCGTATGCTGCAGAGAAATCAATAAAGCTAGAAACTGAACACTCAGAAATTGAGAGGTAAAAGGCACTGGTAAATGTAGCCAAAAGATTTTTAGTGCAATAAAGAACAGGAAGGCTGATCATAGGAAGCTAAAGAAAAATGAAGATTTTAAAGAAATGAAGACAGCTCATGCAGGCTACTATTCTTGCAAGTACTTGTCTATGAAAGGAAGAAGGGACAGACAATAGTGACCACACAGGGCTTCCAAGGCTGTAAATCTTTAGGAAGTGGACTGTCGCATCTTTCTCCTGCGGAGCCCCTCGTGGTTTCGAATTGCCGACCTTTCAGTGAGCAATCACTTTACCCACTGCGCCACTAGGGCTCCTTAATGATACATAAAGGGGAATGGAAAGTTCTCAGAAAGCTTGCTGGTGTTACGTTAACAGGAAAGACTGATGCAAGTTTACATGCTGAAACCAAAAAAAAAAAAAAAAAAAAAGGTTGAATCCCTACAGAAGAGGTTGAAAAAGTGATGGGATGAGGATACTAAGAACAGAAGAGTGAAGGGGGCATAGTAAAAAGAACAGCCTTGGACAAGACAAAGGACAACACAATAAGATTGGAGAGAAAGAGAAAAGGATGAGAAAAATACCGATAACTTGGTAAATACAAAGTAATAGATGATTTGCTAAGTTTTTTTTATTGTTGCTCTTACTAGTTAGCTGGTGAGGAAATCTACATCGTATGATAAGAAATGCAGCAGAACTCAAGAAAAGTATTAAGGGTTTGAAACAATTGTTGTGGCCCCACTATCCACTGCCTTTGCTCTCCCTAAGTCAGGTGTCCCTCTACTGTAAGCACTAGCTATATATTTGTGGAGGAAAGGCCATGTCTTATTTATCTTTTTAATTTCCAGGACCAGTACGGTATCTACATTTTATGTGAACTGTACTCTTTTTGGGGGGAAGGGCACAGTGGGCTTGAAAATTAAAGGTTAAATTGTAGCTGACTTTCTCCAAAACTTCTATTGTCAAATACCCAAGCTGGGGTCCGTTTCCCTTCATTTACCTGGACAACTGTCTGAGCTCCCAAATATACTGAGACGGAAGGTGGTCAGGTATAAGGAACAAGGTCAAAATAACAAAGCCAATCACAGTACTGGTTATTTTCATAAACACCAATATGCTAATGAATGCTTCTATATTAAAGTCTTCATTATAAGATATTCTGGATCTGGTATATGAAGTTTAGTGCTTGAAACAAGATCAATGTGAAGAACATGTCTTAAAAAAATTATTGGGGAAAAATAGACAAATCTTCATACAAAGATGCATATTTCCTCATGGTACATTCTGAAACTCACTTAAAAAAAATTCAACATTGCCCTTTTAAAACCCACACATAGATCAGTAGGCACAAAATATGATTACATGCTTAAAAAATCAATTTTTACATCTAAGTCATGCATAAGAGAAGTTTAGAATTGTAAGATATTTCTGTTTGATTTAAATGTAATAAGCTTCCTCTAGTTTTATTTTTCACAAACACTGGCTGTGACACATTATATATGACAATAAAGAGCATTCAGTGCCAATCTACTACCCAGCAGTGATGAGCATAACTTATCACTAATTACCTGCACACTTCTTACAGATGACAACACAGAGATTGATAGATGCCCAGTCAGGATCCTGGGCTTTACAATCTGCACAGCTCCTGTTGGATTCATTAAACCAAATCTTCTCAGCTACTTCATAATCAGAGAGAGTTTCTGCTATCGATTGCTGCACAGCTTCAATCCACTCTTGTTTCTCTTTTTCAGACTCGGCTGTAAAGCTGAAACAATTAACATTTCCATTATCAATCTTCCTTGTAAAGGCCAATGAAGCAGTGTGTTAAGTTTGCATATTCATTTCACTCACAAATTAAATAGTAGCTGAAAAATATGCCTTGCAGGCAGTTCTGGATTGTCTTTTCTGTTAAAAATCATCTAATTTAACAAATCTTTTTCCTTTTAAATTTTTCACATTGCTATGATTTTGTTTGCATCGCTTGAACCAAAATTAACACATACATTTTTCTGACCAGTGTAGTAAAACTGGCTTGAACTGCCGACCTTTTGGTTAGCAGCCAAGCTAACCAAAAGCTCAAATGATAGGCTATGTTTCCTGAGCACTGGTTATATAATAATCAGTAACTGTCTGGCAGAGTTTCAAGACTTTTGAGATATTTTGTCAAGCAAGTATGCCATGACAGCCTGAAACCAAATTATCAAAAACACCCACTAGAAATCGTATTTTTTTTTTCAAACTTAAAAATAGAATTTTTTTTTAATTAAAAGAATGTCCAGGTGGCTTTAAGAAACTGTAGAATCGAAAAAGTTTTAAGTGAATGCCATTGTAGCAGATTTTTAACTCATATTTAGGCATGTTCTAATTTATTTTAATTCTTAGTGTTTATTGGGTACCTAAGAGAAGGAAGAAAGCATTAAATGTTTGTTCACTCATTCAAGCAATGTCAACAGAGTACCTAAAATGTGCCAGGGGATGTGCTAGAGTGCTATGTATCAGGTCTATGGCCCACAGAATGATTCTTCACATTAAAATTTTCTGATGCAATACAGGTGAAGTCAGCACAACTGGACTAAACCAAAAGCTAAGAAGTTTCCTAAATACAACCAAACAGTTCGAGGGACAGAGTAGCAGGGGCAGGGGCAGAGGTCTGGGGACCATAGTTCCAGAGGACTTCTAGGTCAATTAGCATAACAAAATTTATTAAGAAAACGTTCTGCATCCCATTTTGGTGAGTAACATCCGGGGTCTTAAAAGCTAGCAAGCGACCATCTAAGATGCATCAAATGGTCCCAATCCACTTAAAGCAAAGGAGAATGAAGAATATGAAAGACACAAGGAAAATATTAGCCGAAGAGACAGAAACAGCTACATAAACTAGAGACTCCATCAGTCTGAGACCAGAAGAACTAGATGGTGCCCAGCTACCACCAATGACCGCCCTGACAGGGAACACAACAGAGTCCCTGACAGAGCAGGAGAAAAGGGCACAAAACTCAAATTCTATTAAAAAAGACCAGACTTAATGGTCTTACTTAGACTGGAGGGACCCCGGAAGACATGGCCCCTGGACTCTTTGTTAGCCCAGAACTGAAACCATTCCCAAAAGCCAACATTTCAGACAAAGATTACACTGGACTTTGGGACATAAAATGATACTTGTGAAGAGTGTGCTTCTTAGCTCAAGTTGATACATGAGACTAAATCAGCAGCTGCTGTCCAGAGGCAAGATGAGAAGACACAGAGGGTCAGGAGCTGGTTGAATGGACACGGGAAATCCAGGGTGGAAAGGAGAGTGTGCTGTCACTTTATAGGGAGAGCAGCTAGGGTCACATGGCAATGTGTGTATAAATTTTTGTATGAGAAACTGACTTGAACTGTAAACTTTCACTTAAAGCACAATAAAAAAAAATTCTAATTTAAAGGTGATAATGCACAGAAAAATAATGAAAATAAAAGATAACTAAAATCCATTGCCACAGAGTCCATTCCAACTCATAGCAACCCTGTAGGACAGAGCCGAACTGCCCAGTAGAGTTTCCAAGGAGCAGCTGGTAGATATGAACTGTCAACCTTTTGGTTAGTAGCCAAGCTCTCAACCACTGTGCCACCAGGGCGCAAAGATGACTACCATGTTCTAAATAATCCATTAAAAAAAATGAGTTGCCTACATGGGTTATATTTTTCCTGAAGCGTCTTACATCTTTATCATTACTACAATACTGATAAACTTCCTAGTGGTTTTCAGTCCCATGTAAGGAGAGATTGATTGGTCATAGGCAATATCTACATTTTGAGTTAAGGCTAGAATCTGCACATGTGAAAATAAAGCTTATTGTTCTTTATGTAATCATTTCTTTCTCAGAATTTGAGCCAGTGGATATGTTTTGACAGATAAAATGAATAAAAGATTTGATAGCATTTTTGAAAATGCTAAGTAATTGTTAGATCCTCAAAGGACTCTGACCTACATGGTACCTTGTGGTGTGTTGATTATTTCCGAAAATAAATTAATGTGGCTAAACTCCTAAGATACTGACTTATGCCTATTCTGTATACTAAAGTTATGGAGCCATTATAGATTAATAAAACATATTAAGGATTTTAACTTTTCTATTTCATTGTCATAATGAAACAATTACTAGAATACCATAATACAAAATATGTAATTAAATGGTAATATATTTGGATCAATAAGTGCTATGAGAGCCATTAAACTTAGCATCATTCTGGGCTGGAGTTCCTTATAGGAAATCAGCATGGAGAATTTAAATTAGTGGTTGATCTTAAAGGAGAGATTATATTTAATTGGGCTAAAAGAAGGTAAATAGTAATACAGTTTAAAAACATACGTGTTTTTAATTCTATTCCCTCTAAGTATGAGGAGATATGTTATATATTTGATGATTAAAAACTAACATATGCACCAAGTCTGCTAAGAAAAAGAGGTATTAAGAAAAGAAACTGTTCAAATCTCATAAAAAAAATTTCTTTGCAGTTGTGTGATTATTCAGTGTCTATTACACAAGAGTGTTTTATATACTGGCTAATAAAAGTAGACAATATGGAAATATGAGATAATTAAGTATCCAATAAAAGGCAAAATCATCATTACTGGTATAAAGAGAGATTACCCATGCCTTTCTATAGTGGTACAATTATAAATGTTTAAAAATAGCTTACCTAAAACTCCTATAGGGAGTGATAATTTCAAAAGATTGTTTCACAGTTCGGTCCACTTGCTTTACATTTGCTACATTCATAGGAATTATGGTAATACCAAGCCCACTCTTAAAATCCTATTTTGGAGAAACAAACAAACAAACAAAATTAAAAGAAACAGAAACAACAGATTTTGAAACTCCAATTATATTTTCTAATAAACCCTACTAAATTTTACTACACATATGTGTATGAAATATAATAATTCACTTAAAAAATGGATTGAGAGTTGTTTTCTCATTTGAGGTACTCACTTTCAATATACTTTCAGATAACACTATGCCATTCTAAACTTGACAGTTGGGCAATTGATAAAGCATGACAGTTTCTTTCACATGGAAGGTAAGATAACTAGGCCATAGATTTTGAACTACAGATGCCTTGCCTTTGAAGGTAAGCACTATATTGACCTTTATCCTTTCAGTAAAGGAAACTAACAGTTAATTAACCCCAACTACATGTCAAGCACTTTCCTAAGGTGGGGAGCCAAATGACACTGTGATGTTGGCATAAAAGCCATTTATGAAAAAAGGAGAAACCAAATCACAGAGATAGTTATATTACAAAGGCAGCTAGTTTTACCTGGTAGAAAGGAACTGAAACCCATGCTATCTGATTGCTCCTTCTTTGTTTTACCACATTACCTCTGCTCTATCATATTACTTTTCTCAGACAGAAACATTACTAGCTTTATGCAGTATGCAATTTTATCTCATTTCCAGTATTTTACTACATTCCTCTTCATTTTATCAGATTCTTAAAAAAGTTCCTCTAATGCCATTTTAGTATGAAAACTGGCATTTGTTCAACAACCACAGCCACTGTGTCCAGCTTATCTCACCAAAATTAAAAACTGTTTAAAAAGCTGGAGACAAAGTCAGCATTCTAAAAGCTTTGAAGTTTGCAATATATTATCTAGTCACATGGGTTTTTGAATTTATCAAATAAACAAGTTCAACATTTAAAAAACTATAATTAATCTGTGCTTCAAAAAATGAATTATCTATATTAACAGATCCAGATTAAATATGCTCTGAATTTCTAAATCAAATCATGATAAGAAAAAGTAGCTATACTGAAGGTAAACTGCAAAAAATATTGGTCAATTTTCAACAAGGAGATTGGTGGCAGAGACAGTGAAAGAAGAAATTCACTGCCCCTCTGCTCTTTATCTATCCTGCTTTATAGTCTAAAAGTAAAAATACCACTTTCCCATCTCCCTTGCAGCTATAGGTAGTCTTATGTCATAGTTTTGGTGACTAAAGACATACTGCGTTGGGCAAACATGCTGCAAAAGACCTCTTTAAAGTGTTAAAAAGCAAAGATGTCACTTCGAGGACTGTCATGAATTGAATTGTATCCCCTAAAAATCTGTGTATAATTTGGCTGGGCCATGATTCCTGGTATTGTGTGATGCCCACCATTTCGTCATCTGATGTGATTTTCGTATGTGTTGTAAATCCTTCCTCTATGATATTAATGAGGTGGGATAGGCGGCAGTTCTGTTAGTGAGGCAGGACTCGATCTACAAGATTGGATTGTGCTTTGAGGCAATCTCTTTTGAGATATAAAAGAGAGAAGTGAGCAGAGAGACAGGACCTCATACCACCAAGAAAGCAGCGCCGGGAACAGAGCATGTCCTTTGGACTTGGTGTTCCTGTGCAGAGAAGCTCCTAGTCCAGGGGAGACTGGTGACAAGAACTTTCCTCCAGAGATGACAGAGAAAGCTTTCCCTTGTATCTGATGACCTGAATTTGGACTTCTAGCTTACTAGACTGTGAGAGAGTATACTTCTGTTTGTTAAAGCCATCCACTTGTGGTATTTCTGTTACAGCAGCACTAGATGACTAAGACAAGGACTATGGTGCGCCTGACCCAAGCCATGGTATTTTCAATCGCCTCATATGCATAAGAAAGCTGGACAGTGAATAAGGAAGACTGAAGAAGAATTGACACCTTTGAAATATGGTGTTGGCAAAAATATTAAATATACCATGGACTGCCAGAAGAACCAACAAATCTGTCTTGGAAGAAGTATAGCCAGAACAGAATGCTCCTTAGAAGCAAGGATGGCGAGACTTCATCTCACTTACTTTGGACATGTTACCAGGAGGGATCAGTCCCTGGAGAAAGACATCATGCTTGGTAAAGTAGAGGGTAAGTGAAAAAGAGGAAGATCCTCAATGAGATGGACTGACACAGTGGCTGCAACAACGGGCTCAAGCACAGCAACGACTGTGAGGATGCTGCAGGACCAGGCAGTGTTTTGTTCTGTTGTACATAAGGTTGCTATGAGTCAGAACCAACACGACGGCATCTAACAACAACGTATGTGTAGGGTAATGCTATTCAGCTATATGCATCCCCTCCTAATGGAGGCAACTTTGCTCTTGCCCAAGACATGCTGGTGATGAACTCAGGATGAGCTCAGGCTAAGGTACAAGGCCGGGAGTAGCATGACTGGGCTAGTGGCCAAGGCGGAGGAATAACTTATCAACTAAAAGAAAAACATCTGGGCCTGGATATGTAGTCCCTGGAAGTGCTGGCCGCCCAAGGACTGGGAAGAAAAATAAGCCTTAGCCCCAGCTGGAACTGTATATAAGCTTCTGTCCCTTGCTAGGCAGTAGTGGAGCACTACTCTGGTCCAGCCGCAGCCCTGGGCTGTCCTGTATGTAAGCTCCCCAAATAAATCATATGTTCCAATCGCAGGTTCCGGGAGTCTTTCTTTGGTCTCTTGGCTACATGGCAGACTCTGGGTTCTGACACCACTGCGTTATCACTCAACAATGTGGAAGAAGGAGAAATCAAACTTTCCTAATCTGCCACACTTTAGTAAGTTTCAGCACATCAGCACGGTGCTGTAAAAACTTATTAAAAAAAAAAAATCTCAATTATCCACATCAATGCTCTCGCCAGATAATATAACTGTTGAACTGCTAGATAAACTCCCAATGCATATGACTGGGAACTCATACTCTCTTTTATATTGTGGAAATAAGGTAAGGATAGTAATATCATACAGTTTTAAAATCACTTTCTGGTGGCCTAGCTTTATACAGGGATAAACTCTAGAAGAGCATAGTTGACTGTATGTCATTCAAACAATTTTTTGTAATTAAGTTTTTGACAAGAGCTAGACATCAGACCACTCCAGGTTACATCCGCTGATAGGGAGCTAGCCTGCTGGTACTATATGTTACTAAGGGCAGAGGCACATACTCTGATCATCAGACTAACAGATGGGAAGACTGATGACCTCACATGGAAACCAACGCACCTACTCAAGGTTCTTGCCTGAATAGAGGGTCCCCTCATCTCTACAAGTGAGTCATGAAGTGCCTACATATAAAGCTGCAAGGTCTGTTAAAAAGTAAGTCAGGGTTGGCTCAATGTCCCAAAGTCCCCCAAATCAAGGCAAGGATGATTTCTTAGCTTGGATAATTACAACCCATTTATCAGCTGCTTGCCATGGCCACATAGTTTTGAGCAATTAGAATATCCTGCAAAATGTACACCAAAGTAACAAAACAACTGTCTGTGCTCTAGAGAGCTAATAATATGAAACAATTGCATTTTATAGTAAAAATATTTTTGGTGACATTAAGCCATTTTTTTCAGTCAGTATTTAGAACAGTTGTCATACATAGATGCTCATAAAAATTTCCTGTTGTGATCTCTCCTCCTATCCTGAGATTCTGATTCCATGAATCAGAGGGTAGGGCCTAAGAATCATTAGTTTTAAAAACAAAACTATAACCATACGATTCTCATACGTAGCTAATATTGACAAACACTGAATTAGATAGAAGAATCCATTGGCGAATTTAGACAGTATGAGCTTACAATATTTAAATATCAGGATATAAACACTCCTCTCTGCCTTCTGTACAGCAACAAAGCATGCTATCAGATTATATAAAAACCATCTGATTATACTGCCACAGTAGTCAAGACAGCCTGGTACTGGTACAATAACAGATACATAGACCAATGGAACAGAGTTAAGAATCCAGATATAAGCTCATCCACCTACGAGCAGCTAATATTTGACAAAGGCCCAAAAGTCCATTAATTGGGGAAAAGACAGTCTCTTCAACAAATGGTGCTGGCATAATTGGATACCTATATGCAAAAAACTGAAACAAGACCCATATCTCACACCATGTACAAAAACTAACTCAAAATGGATCAAAGACTTAAATATAAAATCAAAAACGATAAAGATCATGGAAGAAAAAACAGGGACTAAACCAAAGCTAAGAAGTTTCCTCAATACAGTCAAATACTTTGAGAGATAGAGAAGCAGGGATGCAGGGTCCGGGGACCATGCTTTCAGGGGACATCTATGTCAACTGGCATAACAAACCTTATTAAGAAAATGTTCTGCATCCTACTTTGGTGAGTGGCATCTGGGGTCTTAAAAGCTTGCAAGTGGCCATCTAAGATGCATCAATTGGTCCCAACCACTTGGACTAAAGGAGGACGAACACCAAAGACACAAGGAAAGTACTGGCCCAAGAGACAGAATGGGCCACATAAACCGGAGACTTCATCAGCCTGAGACCAGAAGAACTAGATGGTGCCTGGCTACCACCAATGAACGTACTGACAGGGAACACAACAGAGGGTCCCTGATGGAGCACTAGAACGACGGCATGCAGAACTCAAATACTAGTAAGAAGACCAGATTTAATGGTCTA
>NW_004444195.1:1992322-2041259 GCF_000243295.1 Trichechus manatus latirostris
AAAGTGATACTCGTGAAGAATGTGCCTCTTAGACAAGTAGATATAAGAGACCAAAGGGGCGGCTTCTGTCCAGAGGTGAGAGGGGAAGGCAGAGAGAGTTAGGAGCTGGTTGAATGTTCATGGGGAATCAGGGACGGAGGGGAGGAGTGTGCTGTTGCAGAATGGGGTGAGCGGTTGGGGTCTCATAACAACGCATGTTAAAAAAAAAAATTCTGTATGGGAGACTAACTTGAAATGTAAACTTCATTTAATTACATCAATTAAAAAAAAAGAAACCGTCTGAAATTATTAAGACTATTGGTTAAAAATAGGTAGGTTGGACGTAGTGAAATGCTGGCTTGTCAAGATCCTATTTGCCTTGAGTGCCAAATCCTGTGCTAATGGTCAGATGCTTTAAAAACCACTAATTGGCATTAAGCATACAGTCCACTCCATAATTGATTTGATATCAATCTGTGTAGTGTTCTGAAGTTTGCAAACAACTATAAACTCTCATTTGATTTTCTGAATGATTCTATGAGGTAGCCAGGGCAGACACTGCCATTTTTAAAATGGGAAAGTTAGTCCTGGCAAAGCAGTGTTTATTAAGTACCTAGTGAGTGCCAGGAATTGTGCCAAGTCCTGGATCCACCCAAAATAATAAGGGTACCTGATCTGGGGAAGCTTGTAGTCTAATAAGGGAATAAGAATTATAGTAAGTGCAATGAAAGGAAAAAAAAAAAAAAAGCATAGTTGTAGGGTAAGCACTGAATACAGCCCAGAAAAGAAAAGAAGTTGTGTTAAGAAGCTTTCCAAAGGAAGTGACACTTGGCTGTGTCAAAGGACAAAACACAGACCAGCTTAACATTAAAATAACCCTAAAATTCATTGAGTTATACAAAAAATAAAAATAAAAAGGAAGCTACACACCTGTCTATAATCTGCTTTTTACAGTGAAATATATCTAGGGTATCTGTGTAAGCATCTCAGTAGAAATGCTCATGCTATATGCTCGCTTTGTTTCCTATGTAGAAGAAACAGGATAGTGATCTAAGCAACCCAGCTACAGGATTAACTAGATGGACAGATTAGACAAGTATAGACACACACACACACACACACACACACACACACACACACACACACACCCCAAAACCCAAACATAGAAGACAACTAAATGTAGAAAGTTGAGTTTGAAAACAAAAACACTGAAGAGGATCTTACAAACATAGAGTTTAAGTACTCAAGTGATATAATACCTTGGTTGTCTCATTAAAAAGGAAAAGTGAATATTTAGTTTCCTTCCACGAAAGGAACAGTTGGTTGTACATGTACTACTTGTTGCCACTAAAAAAGGCACAGTGTACGAATTTAATAAATTTTACTAATTAAAATCCTTCCAGAATTTGCATATCCTTCCAGAATTTGCACAAACACTACCTACCTGAAATTATCTTCACTGTTTCTCGTGTATTAGGTTAAGATACATTTCATTTTAAACTAGAAAATTACCGTCAGATAGATTTTCTTTCCGTGTACAAACTCATTTATAGATGTCACTTCACAACTGAGGAGAAATCCCCCAGCAGGCTCCACACGGCTAGTATTTATGTGAGGTCAGTGAACACTCAGAATGTTAAATATACTGATAGGCAACCATACCTGTAGCTCAGTAACGGAATGTGAAATGTTTCCTCACTGTCCCTATTTAATGAAATGTATCTAACATGTCCCATTCTACACAATACATCTTTAACTTGAACATTTTTTGGCTTGTCAGTCCCATCTCTAGTATTTTCCCATCCCTGGCCTCCAGGAACTTGCAAACATAAAAGAAGATTATTTAGAGTATTGCTTTTGGTTTTCCAAAATAAAACAAAACAGAAAAGAAAGCTGAAATGTAGAACTAAGAGAAAATAAATTGTATATGTAAATAATGAAAAACTGTAACTGCTTTTGAATAAAATGGCACAAAATCTGCATGTTGACCCATGTGGTTAGTTTTTACCAACATCCTTAATGTTTCTAAGTACACCTTGTTTTACACAGTTGGGAAATTATGTTAAGTAAGGCCTTTTACACATAGTGAAACATTCAAATCAGTTTCTTTTTGCATTTAGCTAAGAATACTTCATAGTGGTGCTCTCTGAACATGAAGTTGTTTGTATTCACACTCTGTGTGTGGATGCATGTGTTTAAGTATAATCATACACTCTAGATATGTAATCAGAATTTAATAATAGTCCTACAATGGCAAATACTAATCACATTTTTACTCTGGCTCAAATATTTCTATTTTAACATGTTTTATAAAAGGTTTCATACACGCACAGCAAAATGAAGATGAGAAAACAAAAAATCTCAGCAGAATATAGTGTCAGATACATATCATTTAACTGACTTTTGTAGCCAATTCCTCCAAATAAACTTAAAATTAACCTAATAACTGAATGCATAAATTAAATAACTCCACTAGTTATTTAATACTAATTAGAGCTACATTTGACTCAAAACAAATTTTTTCTAAATAGATAAATAATCCAATTATGGAAAAATCTTAAAACTGAAAGACTCTTGTGTACTTCTTAGGTGATCTGCTTGTCATTAAATTCTACAAAGTCTAATCCGGAGGAAAAAAAAAAAAAGGAAAAAGAAAAAGAAAGAAGTATTTTGTTTAGAAAAGAGTTGTTCAAATAATGTTCGCTTCTTTAGTAGGAACTACCAAATCACAAGCAAGGTATCAATAAAAATACTTCCAGTACCACTGTCTGATTCTTACTTTACTTGTATTACCCTAAAAAATTTACCTGTGAAATACACACACACGCACAAACACACACTTCAAGTATTACTAACTTAACTTTATGAAGCTACTGAGAGAAGAGGAGTACATCAATAGAAAGCATAACAAAATGACAAAGGGATCATTTTCTTCATAAAGCTTTAGGAGTGAATGTGTGAAACAGTTTTATTATTGATACATAACTGAACAATCTGCATGTTAAAAATGAAAATTTGGAGCTGTAAGTATTCACACCTATTAAGATAGCTAAAGCATGGAAATCAAAATGACATACTGCACTGGGCAAATCTGCCGCAAAAGACCTCTTTAAAGTATTTAAAAGCAAAGATGTCACTTTGAGGACTAAGCTATGCCTGACCCAAGCCATGGTATTTCAATCACCTCACATGCATGAGAAAGCTGAACAGTGAATAAGGAAGACCAAAGAAGAATTGATGCCTTTGAATTAGGTGCTGGCAAAGAATACTGAATATTGGACTGCCAGAAAAACGAACAAATCTATCTTGGAAGAAGTACAGCCAGAATGCTCCTCAGAAGCAAGGATGGCAAGACTTTGTCTAATATACCTTGGACAAGTTATCAGGAGGGACCAGCCCCTGGAGAAGGACATCATGCTTGGTAAAGTAGAGGGTCAGCAAAAAAGAAGAAGAACCTCAACTAGATGGATTGACACAGTGGCTGCAACAATGGGCTCAAACATAGCAACGACTGGGCAGTGTTTCATTCTGTTGTACATGGGGTCACTATGTGTCAGAACCAACTCGATGGCACCTAACAACAAAACATCAATACTGCTGCACCTTGAAAAGTTCACCAGATAGGTAAATTTTGGTTCAGCCCACCACCAAAAGATGTGTCACTGCAAAATAAATGAGAAAACTCTAGGTAATGGTAATGATAGATCTCTAAGATCTATCATTAACTGAAAAAAGCAAGATGCTGAAAAGTGTATGTTGATAGGTTATCATTTTTTCGAGAGCAAAATAATATATTCATACACACACAAATACCCAAGCCTTCATATTTGCTTGATATGTGCAGACTATCTTTGGAAGGATGCAAAAGAAATTGTTATTAGCTGCCTCCAGGGAGTGAAGCTGGATGGCTGGGAAACAGGTTTAAGAGGTAGGTGGTTCAGATATACCTCTCTTGTTGCAGTTCACTCATTTGCAAAATACAGTAATAGCAGTACCTATTGCATTGGTTTAGTGATGATTAAGTAAGTTAATACATTAAAAATGCTTAGAAGAATGCCTAACACAGTAAGTGCTACATAGTAGTAGTTATCTGTTGTTACTGCTATTGTATACCTTTTGAGTTCTAAGACAGGTGAATATACTATTAAACATTTTAATTAGGTGAAGATAAATGTTTAAAAAGAACTAAAAGGCATAAGTAAATTTTAAAAACACCAACAATGGAAAAACTGAATGTTAAATTTCCAAGAATATTGAAAATAAATTATCCATTAATTAACGATCTGATCGTGAACACTCATTTTTATTTTTAAAAACAGGCACCAGCCAGGGACAAGATAAACTTTCAATTTTTAAAATGTTGTACAGTGGATTCAAAAGACAGTAGCATAGAAACTCGGTGGGTAGAATTACATTACTTCAAAAAGGAAACAAAGCTAAAAACAGATTGTGGTGCAAACCATTTACATTTAATCTGCTGTTAGAGAACACAGCATCACCACTAATACTAACAATAATGGCCACGCTTGGTATAGCAGATCTGGCCATTGCTAATGCAGTAATGACCAAGTGGGCACTGGGAGCCAGACCTGGGGGAGAATCTTGGCTGAGCCATTTATTGGCTACATGATCATCAGCAAGTTATTTAGTTTCTCTAGACTTCAATTTCGTCATTTACGAAATGAAAGAAATACCAATTTTATATAGCACTGTTCCAAAAATTAAATGAAGCAATATGAATTAAGGGCCTGATACGTTGTAAGCAATCCTTTTTTCTGAGGATTCTAAATACAGATTTTGTCTTAAAAAATAATTTTCCATTTTATTATAATGACTGAAAGTGTTCACACCAATGATTTCATATTAATCATTCAGACAGAATTAATGGTAAATAACTATGAAGATGCTGAAATGGGTTATTTATATGAATTCATAGCTACAGAACCTGGTTAAAACTAAATTTTAAAATGACACAAGGAAAGAGCAAAACAGAAGTTCGATTACTAAACAGAAAACATTTTAAAGCTTTTGTTAACCCCAAACTTGCTGAAATCTCAAACCTATTTTTAGAAACACTGGATGCCAGGTTTCCATGCCAGGAATTTAAGAACTCAGTGCTTAAACATTTGTTGACAACAGATGTGTCATTGTATGACATTGGCACCAGATTTCCTGGGAAACACCAGATGTAAAGTTTGGCCAGATACAGAACCCAGAGAATTTGGGGGCACCACCTACATCCTGCTGCTTCTTTCTGCACTAGACAACGCACAGCCCTACGAGGTCTGTTTAAATTCTATTAGCATTTCATGCCCATGCCTGAACACCAGGGAACATAATGTTGGGGGAATGAGTCTCTTTTTATACCCTGATTTGAGAATGTTTAATCAAGCTGAGTTTATGTAGTTAGAACATCAATGCCACAATTATCATTAAATGGATACCCAAATTCACCAAGCATGACACCTGGCTGTGATCAATTCACTAATATTAACGTGATGTTCAAAAAACTCATCAGGAAAAGATGAGAGACTGGCTATCAGGACAATACAACCATGGAAACAAAAGCCAAGTCTCAAAAATTCACCTCAAATCCATCTGCAAAAATTCCATTCTACTAGCAAAACCTTGAATATAACACTATATACATTTCAGTGTATGTTCATATTTGATTAGCTCACTTAAAATTTAAAAAATACTGGCTTATATATTACATCCATGCCATTTTAAGATAAGTTTAGAAAAGAAATAATTATTTTTCCAGAATACTGAAAGTTTATAAGCTTTTAACCAATAAACTAAAGGATAATTTAAATATATAAACAAAATTCCTGCACAACAAAAATAAACCTAAAAATGGTAAGTAACCAATGATTCAAAATTTTTGTAGACACAATGACATAAAGATTAATATCTTTATTATTTAAAGAGCTTAAAGAAATTGGCAGGAAAAACAGTAAAATCCTAATAAGTAAATAGGTGAATAAGATAAAGAGACAATTTGTAGAGGAATAAATACTTTAAAAATAAAATAATATATAAAAATTAGACTCTTTAGTCATGAAGACAGTCATAAATGACCAATAACTCAGTAAGTTCTTTCCATAAATGCTTACTGAGTGCCAGCTATGTGCCTGGAACTCCTAAGACACAGCAGTGCGTGAAGTTAATATTATCATTATTAAAGTATCACTATTAATTTGGGGATCAGAAAATTGTAACTCTAACACTTAGAAGGTTAAAATAAAATGAGTACCTGTTCACAGAGCTAACAGTACTTTAAATGTAAACAACTCTTTAGGAAAACGGTCATAGGAATTCTTGCCTAATAAATAATCAAAAACGAAGAAAAGGCTACCAGAAATCCCATTTATTTATGGGTTTATTTATCACTATGTGTTCCCCCTACTGGAATGTAAGATCCCCTCGAGCAGAGAGTCTGTGGATCACCACTGTACCCTTTATGTCTAGAGCAGGGTTCAGAATGAGAAGATGCCCAAAAACATTGCTAAACCATGGAAGAATTAATACAGAAACACGGCGACTGTGGTGTTATTTAAACAATCTCATTACACAACTCATTTTATACAAAGCTAACGCAGCAATGTGGAAAAACAATCATTATTACAAACATATTGCAGGCATCTAAAACATAAACATACAGACAATGAATAGAATGTGTAAAAATAAAAACACATGGTGGTGGGGTTGTGACATAGTGTGAAATATTTAAAGGGATGATATTTAATTTATGTGAAAATAACAACTCAGTGTTTTGCAAGAGGATAATTAGGCAAAATATTTTAGTGTCAGTTTCGACTATGCCAACTTCCTCTACTACAAATATTTTTACACATTTCTTAATAGTTCTATAGTTCTTTTCCACTTCCTCTTACAGCCCATCTGTGTGTGTGTGTGTGTAAAGGGGGGGGGGGGAGATTAACACTGTCTAAGGCATTTTTCCTATGTAGCCAAGAGTCATTCAAAGTTTCAGTCTCTACAATCTGCTAATGAATGAAAGGGAAAGAAAGGGATCAAAAAAGTGAATCTTTGAACTGAGCAAGTGGGAAATTCAAAAGTCTAGGTTCATTCCATGTTTAAGTATATTATTACCTGTTATGGGCTGAATTGTGTCCCTGAAAAATATGTGTTGTACAGTCTAATCCCCTATATCTGTGGGTGTAATCACACTTGGGAATATGTTTTTCTTTGTTATATCAATGAGACCATATTAGGGTAGGGTGTGTTTTAAGCCAATCACTTCTGAGATATAAAAGGAGCAGACTAGGCAAAGAAGTAAGCAAGCACAAGTGGGGGAAAGGTAAATGCCACTTGGAGATCTCCAAGGAACACCAAGAAGAATGCTAGAGAAGCTGAGACAAGGATTTTCCCCCAGAGCGGACAAGAGAGCCTTCTCCTACAGATGGTGCCTTGAATTCAAACTTTCAGCCTCCTAAACTGTGAGCAAATAAATTTCTGTTCATTAAATACCACTAGTGGTATTTCGGTTATAGTAGCACTAAGAAAATAAGACATTACTCATAGAGTTTAGAATAGTCAGGGAACTGTCCATGAGAAGATGCAGACTGGCATCCCCTTACTATCATCTTGCTATTTCTTTTGAAAAAAAGAAGGGATTTCAAAAATAGGTAAAGGCAATACTCATGATAACCTGTTCCAATAGCTATTTTACCTCAGAAAACATACCTTCTTGATTCAAAAGAAAAGGCAGATTCATAGAAAAGGAAAAAATTGCTGAAAATATTTTTGTATGGATGTTTGAAGTGGAATCTTATGGACACCTACTGGATGTAGAGAGGTTTAGAAAAGATCAACATAAATCTACAAAATTAGAATAAATTTCTAGACATAAAGTTAAAGAAATTCATGGGAAATAATAGATAAAAAATATCTTTATTGGTTTTCAAACACTTTCTCTTTATGCTGATTTTGCAAATGGAGTTTTTTAATTCATCCAAAAAAGCATCCTCTGATAATAAAAGTTGGTGTTAAGAAACAGGAATTAAATAGTTAAGGCAGGATTTATAAGTGGAAAAATTAAAAATTTATATAAAAATTATTGAGATTTTTAACAAACAAAAAAAGCCAGAAGCTATAGTTTAAAACCATACACTATTTACTAGTAACAGTTCTTTAAAATTTAAAAATTTTTACCACTATTGATAATTTTCTTAACTTTCTACCTAAATGTTTGTTTGCATGAAGTGTGTGAAAATGTTCACCCAGGAGTAATCAAAACAGGTATATAGCAACCACAGGTGGAGGGATGAACTAAAGAAGTACAGATCTCATTAATGTTGTTGAAGTTTATTTTTACACATTTTCTAACCCCAGAAATTTCCTGGTTGTTTCCCTGGAGGGTCACTTGAATACTTATCATTTCTGAAGAGGAAAAAAACCTCAGAGCCATGTTTTACTGTATGTGGTTTTTGGATCACCTGTCACTGAATCACTTGGGGTGCTTTTTAATGACTAAAGATTCCAGCACTCCCATTTCCAGAAATTCTAAATGGGTCTGGAATATTCCCAGAAGTCTGGAATTTTAACACGTAACCTAAGTGATGGCCTTAGAGATAAGAAGTCATCCCCCTTCCTCATATGATGCCATTTACACCTAAAGAGATTAACTTAATTATCTTAGCCAATTAGAGCAAGAATGAAAACCCAGCACTGCTACCACACAGTCCAATCATCTTTGCTATAAACGAGTTTCCTCTTTAATAGCTCTTCAACATATGCTGTAATAGCTACTCTTCCTCCTCTGTCCACTGTCAGTTTACTCTCTGAAGTGACTCCAGAGTAAACTGGTAAAACTGTATACACAGAGGCAAGGAAAATGAAAATAGTTCATATATAAGGGTAGTAAGATTCTAGGTCAATTGTCATTTTTTTAATTCAAGTTATTAAGTTATGTGGGCAACTAATTCACTTTTTAAAAATAATAAAAAACTATTAAGCTTTGGTGCATGGCATTAAATTAGATCCACTACAAATTAAGATACCGGAGATCAAACCTAACACCTCTTACATTTTTTATGATGAACAGATTTTTCCATAACCTTTTAAAATAACAGATTATTTTGTGTGTGTGTGTATAAAACTTTTAGAAGTTGTATTAAACTATTTTACTATCATTTAGTACTTTTCCTAAAACATAGGTCTGATGCCCCCATGTCCACTGGTTTAAAGCCCCCTCATTCAGGGGAAAGAAAGATTCCTCAGAAAGTCACACACAGTTCTCCATCCTACCTGCTCAACCATGTGAAATAAGCTGCGGACAACTTTCCTTCTGGAGAGAAAGGTGCATACCAGGACGTAAAAAGGAGATGAAAACAGAACAATACTGTCAGGGTCTAAACATAAAAGGCCTTCCTTAACTTATCCACTCAATTCTGAGCCAATTAGTGCTTTAAAACTTGGCTTAAGACCAAGTCCTTTAAGACCTGGCTCCATAATTTGATACAATGTTTTTAAAAAAATACATACATAAACAGTAGTATGCCCTTTTTTTAAGGGTTCATATATAACCCACCCACTGCCTTTGAGTCAATTCCAACTCAAAGAGACCCCATAGGGTTTTCAAGACTGTAGATCTCTGCGAAAGCAGACTGCCACATCTTTCTCCCATGGAGCTGATGGTGGTTTCGAACTGCTGACCATTCGGTTAGCAATTGATCACTTTAACTACTGCACCAGCAGGGCTCTTTAAGGATACATACATATGCAACTTAATATATATAAAAAAGGACTTGAAATACACATATATCAAAATATAATTACTTCTCAAGAGATGGGGGAAGGAGTCTAGGGCCCTATCACTAATGCTTTAATTTTTAAGAAGGAAAATATACTCATTTACTACTTGTGTACATGAAAGTAGGAGCCATGGTGGCTCAGTGGTTAAACTACTTGGCTGCTAACTGAAAGGTTGATGGTTTCAATCCACCAACCACTCCATGGGAGAAAGATGTGGCAGCCTGCTTCCACAAGGATTACAGCTTTGGAAACCCTATGGGGCAGTTCTACTCTGTACTACAGGGTTGCTATGAATCGAAATTGACTCGACTGCAATGGGTTGGGTTTGGTTTTGTTAGTACAAGAAAGTGTTTCTAATTCTCAGGCTTAGTTAGATGTGCCATTTCTGCACGTCTCTACAATTCCTGCCCAAATCCAATAGAGCACTGAGCTCAGCATCATAAAGGCTGCTCTTCTCTGATTTCATCTCCTAGAAGACCTCACCTGTGTCTTTCTTGTCAGCATGCACATCACTATTAGAGTGTCTGCCATATTATATGCAATATTTATTGAACGCATACTCTGAAACTCCTAAGCAAGTAAGTTATTCAAGGAAAAGAATCCTTCAGCCATTTCTAAAAAGTCACTAGTCAGGAAATTTCTTTTCAACGTAGACTTTTAAAAGACAGTTTGGTATTGTGATTAAAAAGCTAGACTAAGAGTTGTAAGATACACGTGAAAGCTGGACAATAAAAAGGAAGACCGAGGAAGAATTGACGCCTTTAAATTGTGGTGTTGGTGAAGAAGCCTGAATATACCATGGACTGCCAGAAGAAGTACAGCCAGAATGTCCGAAGAAGCAAGGATGGTGAGACTCTGTCTCACATACTTTGGACATTTTATGAGGAGGGACGAGTCCCTGGAGAAGAACATCATGATTGGTAAAGTACAGGGTCAGCAAAAAAGAGGAAGACTCTCAATGAGATGGATTAACACAGTGGCTGCAACAATGGGCTCAAACATAGCAACAATTGTGAGGATGGTGGAAGACCAGGCAGTGTTTCGTTCTGTTGTACACAGGGTCTCTATGAGTTGGAACTGACCTGACACCACCTAACACCACAACTTACAAAGTTCTGGTTTTAAATTACTCTACATGATAAACCGTCATCTTTGACGAGTTATTTAATCCTCATTTTCCCATCTATAAATCATAGATGAGAATATCTTCCTCCTAGATTTTCCGGGAAGATTAAAATGAAATATTTATAAATTAATTAGCCTAGTACCTGATACTCAAGAAATGGTAATCACTATTACTGATATTAGAAGTCCCTGGATGGCACAAACAGTCAAGCATTCAACTACTATACAAAAAGTTGGTAGTTCAAATCCACCCAGAGGCACCTCAGAAGACAGGCCTGGTGATCTGCTTCTGAAAGGTCACAGCCTTGAAAACCCTATGGCAAGTTCTACTCTGTTCACATGGCATCACCATGAGTTGGAATTGATTTGATGGCAACTAACAACTGCTATTTATACTCAATTACTAATACTAAAGCATAGTGTCACATAATTTTTCACTAATCAGAAAGTGTTAATAAAACTTTAAAATATCTACCTAACTTCTAGGAAATAACAAAACTCAGACAATTTAGCCTATGTGAGTGATGAAATTAGTAATTTGAAGTCCACCAAGTCTGTGCAAGTAAAAAAAAAAAAAAAAGAATGCTGCAATTAACTTGGCAGAGTAACTTCCATACTGATATATGCAAATTAAGCATTTTTAACCTTCATTTCAATAAGAAAAGTTTTAATCATCTTACTTCATAGACTGAAATGTTCATATTCAGTTTGTACATGTTATTAAGCTGTACGTCACTATTCTTCTTGAGGAATATGTTAACTATCCAAGTTATTAATATGCCAACAGTGTTGAAATGATGACTTCCACAGTTAATTGGCTAAGAAATCTTATCCAAAAAACATAATGAATAAATTTACACTGAAGTTCAGAGGAAGCTTTGGATAAAGGCTATAGTTAACTTGTATGAAACTACTGTTTGTTTTCAGTTGATATCTTTAATATTTATTATGAAAACACTCAGCATTTATATTTAACCTTACCATAACCCATTATAATCTATCATAACATGAGTTCCTCTTTGATCAGATATCTAAAGCACACAGTTTAATTCCACAAATACTTTACTAGGCATCTAATATATTCTAGACTGAAAGAGTTAAGGTATAAGAAGTTATTCCCAATAAGAATAACTTGTTGGGAAGAATGTATTTACATGCATTAAAAACCAAAATTATAAGGGAAAAGAAAGTCTACAGAAGCAAATGGTGTTAACAGAATGCACCAAAACTTTATTTTGCCATTATTTCCCTTAAAATATTTATATTCTTTATTGAATCCTTTGATATTAACCAAATTCAATAACCCAACAATTCAAGTCTATTATTGATAGGCAGGCAGACAGACAAACAGATACACAGGTGTGTGTGTGTGTGCATCATTTTCCTCTAGTCAATTAGTTCCCCTGCAAGGCAACACATCTGCTCAAAAAAACAAAAAACAAAACAAAACCACCTGTAAACTCAAGAAAACATATTACCTACGCTTGGTCTATAATTTTGTATCACACAAAACAAGATGAGCACAGCAGGCACAGAACTGGGCCTATTTCATCAACAGCTGTAATGGTTAATTGGCTCTTAATTACTCTTCCATGTAGTTTTATAATGTTACTTCAACTAAGGAATACTTTTCAAAAATTATTTTCAAGGATTCTCTTTACTTGATCCCTTAAAAAGCTGACATACAGCCTCAAATCCGATGTAGGTAACCTTCCTGCTGCTGAAGGAACTGAGAGAATTCACCACAACAATTCTTTCTTTGTGTGGAGTATTCAAGGTAAAAGCAACTCTACAAGAAAAAACAATAATAATTCTAACAAACAGCACAGTTATTAATGTAATCAAGGAACAGCAACTTGCAATTGCTGTAACACAGCTCACCTGCTCATTTTTGCAAAGCCGCACACTGTTTCCACTTAACACAGTAAAGATTTTGGCTTTATAGCCTCTCAATTCAAGATACCCAAATTTCTCAGGTGCAGCAACTGTTTGAGACTGCGGGGTAAGGGACTGCGATTTCAGTGCATTTAACAGTATGCTGATCCATTCATTTCTCTCCTCTGAAAATAAAGACAGGATAAAGTGCATAAATACATATTTATATAAGCTAGATAGCCACAGAAATGTGAACACTTATCTGCAACAAACAAATCACAGATTCTTTCTACAAATCTACATGCTATTGTAGGCAGGAACAAATGGCCCAATTCTATACGGGAAAAGAGAAACACTGCTCAGCCATCTTGAAACCAGTACCAAAGGCTTCACCTGGGAGCTTGTTAGAAAGGCAAACTCTCAGGCCCCACCCCAGACCTGGTGAATCAGAATCTGCATTTTAAGAAGATCCCCAGGTGATTTGTATGCATGTTAATATTTGAGAAGCTCTCTTCTAGATTATTCATGAAATGGATTGTCTCTCTTAATAGAAGAAAGTGATATTGCTCTCCATCAATTAACAAGTTGTACTGGGCAAGTCACTTATTCAAATATCCCAAAAGTCTTTCTTTCAAGTTTACAGTTACTTGGTACCTATCCTACTTAAATCGTATGCCTTTATATTCACTCACCCATTCTTTCTCACCACAGCACATCATCTAGTAAAACTTGGTTCTCTCACTCATTCCACAAATATTAAGTGACCTTCAACTACCTACAACAGACTGTGTTACGGGAATAAGAATTTGATCTAGTCCCCAAAGAGCAATGAAAACCATAAGTCAAGTTAGATTTGAACATATAATGGAACATAGCATAACAAAAATATCATAGAAATGGTTCCAAATAATATATGAGTCAATTGGATCAGGTAAGTTATTTGCTGAAGGTCATATAGCAAGTGATCATTAGAATTAGAAAAATCAAATGTTTTAACTCTCAGATAACTATTCTTGGCACTATCATAAAAGGGTATCTGTGCTAGGTCTTCAAAAGACAAAACTGGAGTTTGGAAGTGGGAAAAGCAGAAGTAGGATTCTAAGCAGAGAGAGACACAAGAATAAAGGCAGGAAGAACTAACATATGTTCAGGGACTAACCTGTAGATTCGTATATTTAAAATTTTGGATTCACAAGGAAATAAGGGGAAATGTGACTAGAGAATCTGCACTATGTAATTTTGTCTTTAGTAGGATTCTTAGCAAGAAAGGGACAAGTTTAGAATGACAGCAGGTAGACTACCTCTTCTGAAAGCTTGGAGATGAGGAATAAGGCAATAAAAAACCCCAAACCAAACCCACTGCCATCAAGTCGATTCCGACTCATAGCGACCCTATAGGATAGAAAACTGCCCCATAGAGTTGCCACGGCTGTAAATCTTTATGGAAGCAGACTGCCATATCTTTCTTCCACAGAGTGGCTGATGGGCTCGAACCGCTGACCTTTCGGTTAGCAGTAGAGTGCTTTAACCACTGAGCCACCAAGGCTCCTGAATGAGACACAGGGGCTTAAAATACAATGAAAATGGAAACAAAAGAACATACAAAGAGTCAAGACATTAAGAAGGGTAAAAAATGGCTAAGGTTTTGAATATATTTGACAGATAAAACCAAAAAACCAAACTCACTGCCATCGAGCAGATTCCGACTCATAGTGACCCTCTAGGACAAAGTAGAACTGCCCCATAGGGTTTCCAAGGAGGACCTGGTAGATTCAAACTGCCGACCTTTTGGTTAGCAGCCATAGCTCTTAACCAGTTTGCCACCAGGGTTTCCATGTGACAGACAGTCACAATAAAATACTCAGAAAAAAAGGTAGTTTGCAATCATGAATTGGCCACACAAAAAAGGTAAGAGATTGTTTTATTAACAGAACCATCTCGGTTTTCTCAGTCTCTTGCTACTAGCAACCTGATAATGGAAGTAACCAAGTGACCATGGAAGTGGATAAACTTTTTAATGTAAAGGAAGAAATGGACAAATCTTGAGGTACAACTGTATCTATGAGGTTGTAATGGGGACTAATCACAAAAAAAAAAAAAAAAAAAAAAAGTGATTATCAATGCAAAAAAAAAAAAGTCTGAATCCCAGGTAGGGAAAATGTTTCAAGAAAGAAAAAGTAAACAAGGGCCAAGCATTGGAAATTAGACAGTTTTTCTCAGATCCTTTTAAGACAAGTCTGCACAGAATAACTTCATTGTGTACTGTAATAAGTGTCCATATCAGCCTTGTCCACATTCAAACATAAATCCAAAGGTATTTCATAATTATGAGTCTTAAGTTTTAAATTATCTTCGTTTTTGCACACCTCCAAAACTACTAAAAACGGTTGTGTATTTAATGACCAAAGCCAAAGTATTTATTAAAAAATTATTCAACGTTTTATTGCATGATTCCCAAGTAAAGGTGCTTGTTCCTATATATCAGGATGAACTATTTATTAAACTTCCTCAACATCATTATATATCATAAACTAAAAGACAGGAAAATATTCAGGCAGCTAAGTTAATATGAATACGTAGCAGCTACTCTACATGTTGGGGCCCTGGTGACACAGTGGTTAAGGGCTTGGCTGCTAACCAAAAGGTTGGCAGTTCCAATCCACCAGCCGCTCCTTGGAAACCCTATGGGGCAGTTCTACTCTGTCCTATATGGTCGCTGTGAGTCAGAAACGACTCGACAGCAATGGGTTTGGTTTTCTGGTTTTACTCTACATGTTACATCTACATAAAAGATCCAGACTGCACTATTATAATTTATTGCATTTTCAGTGACAGCAACAGACCTTCAATTTAACTTGGTTATTATTACTTGTGTTCATTAATTTCACATACAATATTCACGCCAAGTAAATGGTATGTAATGATTTTTTGTTTGTGTTAACCTTTATAAATCAGAGTTTAAAATGTAGATCCAAATGTGGGCCAAAGTGTCTGTGGCTTTAGATTACCATTAGCATATGACTCAGTATCTCAGGGATTCACTGGAAACTGGCATTTGCATCTGTTGGATTTAAGCATATTATGGCTGCATCTCAACAAATGGTTCCCTTACAGTCTAGAAGAATTATCTAGTTCCTGAGGGCCTCATTTACTAATAGGAAGTAAACACTCATGAAAAGAAGAAGGATTAACAGTAACATACAGTTTATTCTTAATTACCCACACCATTGGACAGAAACTGTGGTACAGATAATTCAAACACAATAAAACCGATTACAGGTGTCATTTGTATTTGGCTGGGCATGTGTGCAATCTTAGGCATGGGAATACATTCTGATAAGTCACAATATTCCAAACTAAATAATCATTTCCCCTTGGAAAGGTGTCCTGGGCACAGCTGGATAGTATGCTAGCTTTTACTTGTGTTTTACACCAAGATACTTTTTTATTCTTCCCAATAACAAATATTTATTGCATGCCTATATTGATCTTAACACTGTGCTAAAGCACCAATCCTTCGGAGAATACGCTCTGACCCAGACATGGCTTTGCTATAACTATAGCATTGCATATTGGGAAAAAAGGACAGGGTAGCAGGGAAAACAAAGAATAAGATTTTAAATAGTCATGTTCTTGTGATTATACTAGAGCGTAAACAAAAGATAATATCAGTTCTCTCAATCTTAAATTAGTTCTTGAGGTTTTCAGAAATGCCAGCGTATAGTGTAAGAATCAAAAAAAGGAAGTAAAATAAATTCAAAAGGAGACACTTAATATTCTCTGAATTTCTGGACTTAGCCGGAATGGCATATTCGTTAGTAACTAAAGGTTGATTATACTGGGGATTACTACTTAAAGGACATGCAAAACATCAATACCATAATCTAACAAAGTTTAGCTGGACTCTTACTTTTTGATATGATAATATAATCTAATAAAAAATCCCTCTATATAACCATGATCAATATTAGAGGAAGAAGTATTGCACATTAGAGTTAGTCTTGAAATCAATAACCAATCATTCATATAAATATTTACTGAATACCTACTCTGTTCCAGGAACTAAACTGAATATGAGGAATAGAGCAGTGAACAAAACATACAAGGGTCAAACTCTCCTGCAGTTTATACTCTAGTGAATGGAAAAAGGCAATAAAACATAGATATATAATATATTACACAGTAACAAGTGCAATGGGAAAAAATAAAGCACAGAATAAGGGGTATAGAGAACATAAGGAGCTGGAGGAAGGGTTGCTATTTTTTATAGGGCAGTAGAAAAAGCTGCAGGAAGGAGATGGCTGAACAAAAGTCTGAAGGAAGTAATGAAGCAAGCTGGGAGAAGAGCATTCCAGGATAAGGACAATTGCAAGTATCAAGCCCCCAAGGCAACAGCAGACTTGGCAAGTTCAAGGAACACGAGGCCCCTGTAGTTGAAATGGAGGGAGAACATGGAAGCACACAAGGACAGAGGGGCAAATCACATAGGTGTGTTAGGGCACCATAAGGACTTTACTGTCAGTGAGATGGAAAGACAAGGAGGCATTTGAAATGGACTGATAGGATGTGACTTTCTTTTAAAGCATCACTGCAAGAATCGTGTTGAAAACATGACTGTCTCTGATCAAGGGAGGTTATTGCAATAACCTAGACAGAAAAAAAAACCAAAAAAACCCATTGCCACGGAGTCGATTCTGACTCATAGCAATCCTATAAAGTGGTAGTTTATTCCAGAGTGGTAGTGGTGGAGGTGTTGAGAATTAGTCAGAATCCAGACGTATTTCCAAAGTGACACTAAGAAGATTTGCTGATGGATTAGATGAAATATCAGAGAAGGAAAAAGATTCAAGAATGACTCCACAGTTTATGGTCTAAGCACTTGAAAGGATGGACTACCATTTACTGAGATGGGGAAGATTACAAGGGAAGAAGGTTTGCCAAAGAGTGTGGAAAGAGGAATTTGGACATCGGAAGTTTGAGATGCTATTAAACATCCACATTGAGATGTCAAGTAGGTAGCTGAATCTATGATTCTGAAGTTCCAGGGAGATGCTGAAGATGGAGACACACATTTGGGAACAGTCACCATATAAGCAATTTTAAAACCTTGAAATCTACTTCAAAACTATACTTGGAGGCCATAACAAAATATTTTTAAAGGAATTTAGAGTATTAGCCAAGTTCCTGAATTTACCTTATGTCAGAAACTTCCTGAAGACCATGATGTAGTCTACAAAGTAGACACTTAGGAAACTGAGATTAAATATGACAAGAAAGTAAAGGGATATCAAATGCTCCGTCTCTTCCTTGTAAAAACATTGAAAATCTCAAAAGTAAGCTTGCTTACCCAAAAACTAAGGGAAATTTATATGTTTCTTATAGGAAGTGTTCTTTAAAAAAAAAAAAAAAAAAAAAGGTTTGCATTATCACAGCTACCACTGGAGGGCTGCATATTGCCATATAGAAACACAGAACTAAGAGAAAGACAGACTTGACTGTCTCTCAGGGGTCTAATATCTACTAAGGTGGCCAGAAATAGAGGGAACCTCCAAAAAGACCTGAAGTTGGAGAGCTAGTACTGAAAATGCCCCTGGAAAGAGACTGACCACTCAGAATTCTTAAGCCCTCTTCTAATGATGAGAGCTGGCCACTCAAAAAATCACCTGCAAGAGGTAACACATCATCATGAATGACTACAGGTGCCGCTGGGAATACAAACTGACTGGAGATACCATTAGCTGTTATGACCTGACCAATTCAACAGTTCTGCTTGAGGACATAAGGAATCAGACAAAATTTCTACTTAAGGAATAATATTTTTAAAAGTTATTATTTCTATATAATTCACTTTTTAACAAAGTGAGGCCTCAGAAAACTTATGAGTAAACATGTCCAGCTGTAATGCCAGTGGGTGATGCAACAGTTCCGAAATGCACCAGTCTCAGGGGAGGATAAGTATAGCTATTGAGAACATGGGTTCTGGAGTCACAGAGGTTTGAATCCTGGCTCCAACACTTCAGGGCAAATTATGTAATCTCTAAACCTCAATTTTCTAATCTCTAAAAAGGATAAATTTCCTACAGCATAGGATTATGAGGAATTAAATGACAATGTACATTTAAAAAAATTCAGTACTGCTCATGGCACCAAGTAAACTCTAAAAAGCAGTTATTACTTCATACTTAGAACGGGCTAGTGTACACACACTTCTTCATTTTCACCTTTTCTATATTGGATTGCCCCATGATGTTTTGTATAAAGTCGTGTCTACTCTTTGGACAAAAACATTGTGGAAGATGACTATTGTTGTAGATAGGTCACTCGAAACATTTTCACCAAAAGTGAAGAATCTATCTCTGTTAAGATGTCAAACCATTTCTTACCCCTTTCTGTTCTAAATTTTGATCTTGCTTCTTGATTAGACAGGGGCAAATTCTAATTTGTCTTAAAGCTCATTAACTTAAATTTTTTATAAGCCACTATGGTTGATTTCCTATTTCCCATAAAATAAAAAATAATCAACTACTTATATACATGGGAGGAAGATCACTTAATAAAATATATTTAATATCTTGGTGAAGGGGCATACCAAATACACACACACATATAATTCTATAAAGTAGATATTACTCTCATTTCATAAATGAGGAAACTGAGATAGACAGAAACAAAATAATTTGCTGATGGTTATACAGCCACTAAATGGGTGACTTTTAAGTGTGTAAATTGTTACTACCTAAAAATGACTTTTAATGAAAATAATTTACGGTCTCAGTTTTTACTGACGGAGTATTCCATGACTTCAAATATTAAAGACCTAAAACTTAACAAACTATAATTTATGCCAAAATTAATAAAATTCTTATAGAAACTTTCTAACACAAAGATGAACCATAAATCATAAATGGTTAATTGTAAGCATGTAACTTTTCAACATGTGTGGGTTGATACATTCTACTTAAATAAAATGTGTCTGTTTAACTTCTAACTGTAGCAAGTAAATATGGTTAAACAGATTTTCACACAAGCTGGAGGTTTTATTTAGTATGTCTATCTTAAAACACAGGCTATGTGGCATATGTGAAATTCACTTTGAGAGAGAGGTCCATGGGGTAGGTAATAAACACCTCAAAGAAACAGGACAGTGGAAATGGAGGCATAAGGAAAGACTACCAGGACAGCTAACCGAGAGAAATACAGTGTGTTTCAAAGAACCATAGAAAGAGAAAAACTGTGGTTTCAAATGCAAGTCCCATATTAAGTCTCACAACTGTGGACAACTTTCTGAATTTCAATCAATGATTCACACAAATTAGCTTCTCACATAGGCAATTCTATATAAAATGCTCTAGAATAGGGATTTGGCCAACTTTTTCTGTACAGGGTCAGACAGCAAATAATTAAGGCTTTACAGGCCATATGTATGGTTGCTGCTACAACTACTCAACTCTGCCATTAAGCCACAAAAAACAGCAATAGACAACATGTAAATGCATGACAGTGGCTGTGATCCAATAAGACTTCATTTGCAAAAATAGGCAGCAGATCAGATTTAGACTTCAAGACACAGCTTGCTGACACCTGGCTCAAGGGCTATAGCTTTCAACATTTTTTAATAGCAAGTCAATAAAGAAACATTTTTTATATTACATATGTGCAATATATACATATGTATATTTCACAATGCTTACTATAAGCAATGTGCTTTCATATCCTGATTCTATTTTATTTATTTATTTTCTTTTTTGGTATGGTCATATACCACTAAGTTGATCGCATGAATGGGCAGTGATCTACATTTTAAAAATACTGCTCCAGTGTGAATAGCAGTGAGACTGATTATCCTAAGCAATAAGGGAAGCTCTTTAGCAATAGTAATAGATGGCATTACCTATATTACTTAAAACTAGTGTAAATCACAACAATGACATATTATAATAAACTCACTGCTGTCAAGTCCATTCCAACTCATAGCGACCCTATAGGACTGAGGAGAACTGCCCCATAGGGTTTCCAGAGAGCGACTGGTGGATTCAAACTGCTATGAAATTACACAGCAGAGAAATTTTAACTTCCCTGGCTTTCTGCATCCCCCCAAAAAAGAGTCAGAAAAGGTTTCTCCGTACATCTTTACACTCCACACAGAAGCCACAAGCCATCTTTAGACCAATTTTCACCATAAAGTGATCCATAGTAGATGACAGTGAAAAGAATTCAATAAATATAAAAGATGCCCCAAAATCTGTAAGAGAATAATTACTGCGCCTAAGTGTTCAGCTAAAATTTTCCATACATAAACCTACATAAAATCAACTTTTCAATAAGAAAAAAAGTGCATAGATACCTATTTTGCATTATCAAAACAACAGCTAAAGTGTGAGCTCCTTGAAGGTAGAGATTTTTGTTTACTTTTTTCACTGCTGTGTCCCCAGAGCTTAGAAGTAGAATCTCACTAAATATTTGTCTCGTGAAAGAATAAGTAAACCAACAACAAATTACTTGTTAACTTATTTATGTTTAGAAGCCCTGGTGGCACAGTGGTTAAGCACTCTGCTGCTAACCAAAAGGTGAACTGTTGGAACTCACCAGCCGCTCCATGGAAGAAAGATGTGGCAGTCTACTTCCATAAGATTACAGCCTTGGAAATCCTATAGGGCAGTTCTACTCTGTCACAGAGGGTCAATACAAGTCAGAAATCAACTCGATGGCATTTAGTTTTTATTTGTATTTTAACACTATGGCATTCAAAAAATGAATCATAAAAATACAAACTTTTAAAAATAAATTTATTTAAAGGTTTACATTTAGCTTAACTGATTCATTAATCTTCTGATTGGGCAGAATTTAGTATCTGTGAATATTTTATAGGAGTAAAGAAATCATCTTACCTTCTTTTTCTACTCTAAAAACAAAAGTTCTTTGTGTTGTAACAACTTCGAACTTGTTGTCTCCTTGAACTCTTATTGTAGATACAGCAGAAAGGGGAATTATTCCTTTTGAATACATCTCCTATATTGATTAAAGAAAAAGATACATACAGAAGACACATTAAAATGGAGTTCTCTTGATCTTGCTCAAAAAGAGAATAGCATAAGTATTTACCATTGTTTCCCTTTTATATCTTCAATCTAAATTTTAAAAATGACATGAAAATAGTATGCACGCTCACACACTGGCTTAATATCCCATCATGGAAAATATTAAATTCCCCCTTTCTTTTAAGTGAGATGTCTTTTCAATTTTCTCTTCATCTGGAATTAAAAGGCAAAGAATCAAAAAAAAAAAAAAAAATCCTACCAGTACAGCAATATATAGTTCTAAGTAACAGCAGCATATTTTTTAAAAGTTTGGCCTAAATCATTTTATGGTGTTTGCAGGCATCTGCTGGCCATACCAGGTACTGTAACTGAGCCATTTCAGAACTATTGCCACTACATATTGTGAACAAGGATATATATACAAGACACCAAACTGCTGGAGTGCATCATGTAGCCATATCACTCAATGCTCTCATAATGAGAATCTTATCTTAACAACTACATCATTTTACTTTTTACCCTCTCTCCCTACAACCAGAAAGTTGGGGGTGGGGGTTAGATTGTTTGCAACTGATATACACATTTTACAGTTTTTCTCAAGAAGGTCACTCCTAGACTCAAGTTTTTCTGTCTTATTTTCCTGGATCCTCCTAAAGAAGTGGGCATGATAACCATCCCATAATTTCCACTACATACTAAGGATGTAATGTTTATCAGGCCCTGTGTTGGAAAGGAAATTGAAATAGGATTTATACATTCAAGGAATCTCTAAATAAGAAAGCAGATAATGTTAATGAGAGAAGAGTTTAGAACTGAGTACAAACTAAGGGACATAAGAGTACAAAAATGACAAATTCTCGATTCTGCTTAAAAGGGATCAGACGTGTTTCCACAGACATGGTGAAATTTGAGAAACCTTAAGTTTAACCAAATAGATAAATGAGTGCGTGCCATCCTGGCCAGAAAGAGTAAATAAAGGAGGTGTAAAGTAGAGAACTCATACTCATAACAACTCATAGCAACACTACCGGACAGAGTAGAACTTCCCCAGAGGGTTTCCAAGGCTGTAATCCTTACAGAAGCAGACTGCCACGTCTTTCTCCCACCTAGCAGCTGGTGGGTTTGAACCGCCAACCTTTCAGTTAGCAGCCAAGCACTTAACCACTGCTCCTTAGAACAAACATCTGTGGAGGTGCTGGGATCGAACCTGGAACCTTATACATGCAAAGTATGCACTACACCACTGAGCTATACGCTAGGTGTATATATAGGGTCACTATTAGTCTGAATTGACTCAATGCCAACTTTTTTTTTTAATGTAGAGAAATAAGGGCAGCAACAGTGTAGAGTCAAAGGAGACGAGGCTGAAATCTTACACCAAGGCCACATTATGGAATGCTTGGAACATGAGAGGAGTTTGGACTCATCTCTATTGGGGTACAAAGGATTCCCTTATGTGGCCTTTCTGGCCCTGGTCTGTAATCCACATAGGTAGATTCATCGGGCTGTGATCCTGCTGGGAAAGCCTGACATTGAAATTGAAAAGTTTTCCTACATAAACAGCCCATCCCTCAGAGGTTTTGGGGACCTCCTAATCAACAAGAGCCTGGAGAAGAGCAAGTCCTTTGGACATGAGGTCCCCACACTGAGAACATCCTAGACCCAGGTAAAAGAGCTGTAATACGGGTAAAGAGCTGTTTAACACTGAGTCAGTAACAATGAAGACTGAGAGAAAAGGCAGTGGCAAAAACTGCAGCAGTGGGGCCAAAGTAGAGATCGCAACATAGCCGAGAGCACCAGAATGGCAGTGGTGTGAGGCCCAACCAGCTCTTGGAGCAGAGCAGACTGCATTGTGGGGCTGAGCCAGCCTACCAAAAAGGCAGCAGCAGAAGCCCCAGCTAAGCTGAGAGCTGTAATACTTGGGAGTATAGGGAGCCCTCTGGAGTGCAGAGAGCCTGCCCGCTACGACTGGGGTCCCCCACAGTGGAGTTCTGCATTGGGAGCTGTCGTGATGCAGGCCTAGAGCTGGGGCCAGCTCACAGTTGTCTGGACCAGCCAGTGAAGGGCAGAGCTAGCCAAGAGGAGCCACAGAGAGATAGACAGCAAGCACAGCCACACCACACCAGGCGATACCTCAGTTGGCAAAGTGAACCCAGCACCTCAACCAGGGCACACCTGCTGACACCTGAACCATGGCATGCTCACCCAGTGATATAAGAATGGACATTAGTTTTTAGTAAAGGGTAAACAGATCTTCTTTGAGACATAAGTGGGTCCCTCTCCAATGACACAAAGTGGGGCACACGTAGGGGTGGGGGAGGGTGGTTGACCATAAATCTATTCCTATTGTTTGCTGTTTGCTTTCTACATTTAATAATGAGTTTCATCTGCCAATCCTTTGCATCTCGTGTGTACAACTCAACCAGACTGGACAGACATAGCACCCATAGAGACGTTTACACTACTGGTTGGAGTCCTCATCCTAGCAGTTTATGGCTGCTTTGGATTTTGAGGCAACTTGCATATGCTCATGTACCTATAGGTTTTCTTCCCTCCCCTTTCACAGCATTATATATGAAACCCCCACTTCTGAACAGGTCCCAAGTGTCCAAAATCACTGGTTAGGAAAAGAATATACTAAATCACTCCATGCAGAGAACAAGTACCAAGTCCATATTCCATATTCCCGCTGCAATCTCCTGCCATAGCAGGTAGGTCAGGTGTAGTCCTAGTCAGCGAGATGATGTTTCGCTGGGAGTATTATCCTCCTCTGAGGTTGGAGTATTATCCTCCTCCTGGTTTCCCATTAGTTCTTTGACAGCATCTCTCCATCACTGGCTTTGCTCCCATCCCCCATCGCTAAATGTAATTTAGATATACATCAAAATTGTACCCATTCTTTAAAGTCATCTAATTACTAGCGCCATGACAGTTTTCCTATCTCCTCCCATGCAGCCCCAAAACTGAATTTGCTATCTGAACTATGATTTAGGATGATGACTGAGCAACCTCATACAGAAAAAAGAGACGTCAAAAAATATGTAGCTAGAAAATGACTTTTTTAAAATAATATTTTACTGTATTTTTGGTCAAAGTTTACACAGAAAATTAGGTTTCCGTTTGACAATTTCTACACAAATTATTCAGTGACATTAGTTACATTTTTCACAATGTGTCAACATTCTCTTTAATTGCATTCTGGTTGTTTTGTTTCTCGTACTCTAGTTTTCCTGCCCCCTTATCTTCTCATCTTTGCTTCAGAGTAACTGTTGACCTTTTGGTCTCATACAGATGATTTTTTAATAGAGCACTGTATTCATGCACAATGTCCTTTATTTTGTATGGCAATCTGTTATTTCACTAAAAGGTGACCTCACAGGATAGTTTTAGTTCAACGTTTAGGGAGTATCTCAGGGCAATAGTCTCAGGGAGTCCTCTAGACTCAACTGGTCCAATAAGTCAGGACTTTTTAAGAATCTGAGTTCTATTTCACATCTTTCTCCCATTCTATCAGAGTCTATCTATAAAATGACTTATTATCTCTCTTTACTCTCCATTTTTTTTGTCGTTATTCTCTCTACCTAAGAAAGACAATCTTTTCTCACAGTTTCAACTATCAACTTTATGCAAAAAATTCTAAAATCTCTTCCATCCTTCCTTTCTTCTCCATTTAACTCAACTCCATTCCCATATTTCAAGTCATTAATGGGACATATAACTGTCTTATAAGCACCTCAAACTTTACAACTGAATTCATTGCCTCTTGAAAACATACCCTCCCTCTATATGTCCATTAAAATACCACTCTTCTAGTCATACAGTCTTAAATAGGACATAACAGTCTTTGACTTGTGCTATCACATCTGCATTAACTTGGACTTTTCCTACATCTACAGTGTTAACCTGTTGCCCAGCCCCACTCTCGACTTTCAATTCTATCCACATTGGCCTTCTTGAGGTCCTATGAACCTGTGGTGTTTCTGCCCAATTCAGTGCTTTTGCACATGCTATTTTCTCTGCAGGGTATATTCTTCACATCCATCTTCACCTAGCTACTGTCTCCTCATCCTTCATATCTCAGCATTAATATATGTTCCTGAAGAAAGCCTTTCTAATCAGCTGCCTCTCTCAGGCCCTCAGCCCTCACTAGGTCAGATCACCTGGATTTCAGCTAAGAGCAACCTATAATTTTCCTTTAGAGCAATTACTAATGATTACGATGGAGATTTTATACTTACTTGTGTAATCATTTTATTAATACAGTTTCCCCAACTAGACAGTGTATTATGTCTATTTTCTTCACCACAGTTCACATAGCAGGTACTGAATAAACATTTTCTGAATAAACAAATCACATCTGCAATCAGCTGCAATTATACCAAACTCTGACAGTTCTTCATTTTTAATATTTTTCTCAATTCATTTTTCTATCCCTTCCACTAAGCCTATACATTAAACTATAACCTGACAAATTAATACCTAGTTTACTACACACTCTTCTGATTTGTCTTCCTACTTTCAGCTTGTTTTCATCTTAAACTTTCCTGCATATTATTGTTCAAATGTCATTAAGTCAGAAGAGATAAAGAAAAGATTCATGGAGAAGGATAACAAGGTGGGTCATGAAGTCTGCACAGGATTTTGATGGATGGCAATGGCTGGGGAGGTTCCAGATGGAAGAGAAAAGACATGGAGGTGAAACACGTAAAACATATTCAACTTTGAGAGAAATTAATTGCAGAGAAATACGTGACATGATTGGCTTAACAAAAAAAAACCTAATAAGTGTCAGTACGTTAAATGGCTATACTAGGAAGAACAACGAAGTGCTCTAGATTTGAGAAGAGAAAAGAGTGTCTGTGCTAGGCAACCTGAGGAGGTCGGAAGGGGCACAGTACCTCTGTGAACACTGTAAGGGTCTCTCTGCCTGTAAGTTTGTAGCGGCCAAGACCAGACCCTGGAAAATTTAGAACGTCCAAAAACATTTACACTTTATTCCCTATGTCATCCATCATCCATGCTCAAATTTTAGTCTGCATAAGAATTAGAAGAACTTACAAAAATGCATCCTTAGTGACAGAATTAACTATGCATTGAATAAAGCATTACTATTAACCTATTTTTCAGGAGAGAAAAATCAGGCAGCATAGTTGGGAGAGAAACAGGAATAAAAGTGATTCCCCTTCATCTAGATCTCTTTAAAAAGATTAAAAAAAATTCCTCAAAAAAAAAAATAGCTCGCCTAGATGCCTATAATAATGATATTATATTTAACAAGTCAGTACTTACGGAAGAGTAATAGACAAATAGCTAAATTCCTCAGATGTGAACAAAATGTACTTCACAAACTAAATAATACATCACTTTAACCTCAGGAAGTTCTAGTTTTAACAACTCATTTAAAATCTCTTATGGGACTCCAAGATAAATCTCATAATTTTTAACACTGTAGAGTTCATTTTACATTTCTCTTGTAACAACACAAGATAGAGACAATATCAAAAAAAAAATAGTCAAATGACAACAGGCTCAAAAATGGCTGCATTTTTCCTAGTATAAAACTTTCCTTAATGAAAGAAATTTTAAAGCATCCCTTGAGCCTGTAACATACAGATATCTAGGTCAAGTCTGTCATTTATCTACCACTTTCAGACAATGAAATGACCACAGGGCAATTCTGTCCACAGTGAGTGAGAATAGGGGTAAGTTATATTTCTTAGCAGGTGATAAGATATCAAGGCTGTTGGGACAATGCCATTTTCTGTGATACAATGAAAAAGTCCTTGCAGAGACAATGATTGGGCAGCATTAAGGAAAATGGAAGAAAATGAGGGGAGCAGGTGAGTCTGCACATTTCCTCCCGGAGCATGCAACCACATGCTCCTCCAGTGCACATTTAAACATTAGAAGACCCAACCACTCTGACTACATAACTGCTAAAACTTCCAGCCCAACTAAGATAGTAGCTATGGGCATAATTATGCTTTCTGCTTCAACAGTCTTGAAATTCCCTCTTCCAAATCCACTGATCCTCCCTTTTGCCAGAAGGCTCACAATAGAAATAGAAGCTCAACCTCCTTCTAGTAAACCCTCATCCCAGTATTTTTACTTTTTGCCAAGAGGAAACCAATCATTTGGGGAATAAAGAGACGAAATGACACAAGAGACAAACTGCATTGAAAAAAGTTTGATATTATCCTAAATGATTTGTAACAACTGATTTTAATATGGATTTTTAATCTCAATTTCAAACCAAGCCAGGGTCATTTTTATTGCATCAATATCTAAGAATGTGATAGACGCTCACCTCACTGCAGTTGCAAGGATAAACTGAGAGAAGAACAGTCCAGTTGGACAGTTATTAGAAATTCTCTCTCCTAAACAAGGATAATAATACCACCAACACCGTAGCCTGAAGGCAAGGAAGCCTGTCTAATTCCATAAATTGTTTTCTTACTCATTTCAATCAAACTAGAGAACACCAGGTGCTGAAGAAAACCAGCAGTCAGATTCCATCAGATATGGTAACTACCTTGTACCCTCTCTTAATTTTCAAGTGACCAAGCAAGCTAGAAACAATCGTTAAAACAGAAAACTAGCTTTTAAAAACTATTCATCCCAGTCATCCAAGGCACAACCATTTGTCTCTATTCACCTGGAACAACAGAGGAAGAAGAAGAGTCAAGAATGGGAGGAAGATATGGAACGTGTGGTTAACTGCCTTTGTGAACAACTGCCTCCTTTGCCATAAGATCAGAAGAACTGGTTGGGGTCCGGCAACCATTACTGAACATTTTGATCAAAGATTCTATAGAAGAATCCTGATCAAAAGGCGGGAAATGCAGAAAAGAATTTCAAATTCTCATGGACTCTAGACTTTCTAGATCCAGAGAGGGTGGATGAACCCCTGAAACTATTGCCCTGAAATAATCTTTAAACCTTAAACCAAGAACAACCTCTGAAGTCTTCTTAAAACCAAACAACAATTTAGCTTAACTAGTAAAAAAGGTCTGCCTTGAGCATTATGCCCTTTTAAGAACTGTGTATATGGGATCAAATTGACAACAGCAACTCGAAAGATCAGACAGAAAACTCAGGGGGCAGTAAGTATATAGTAATGAGGGTGGAGCAACTCAGAAAAGGAGGGTGAGAATGGTTGCACAATTCAAAGAATCATCAATTTCACTAAGGTGTACATGCAGAAACTGTTGAATTGGTGTATGTTTTGCTGTATATATTCTCAACAACAAAATGTTTTTAAAAAATTAACAACAACAAATTTGAACATATAACTACCATATAACCTAGCAATCCCAATCCTAGATATATACCCAGAAGACATGAAGTAACGAACATAAACAGAAACCTGTATACCAATGTTCATTGCAGCACTTTTAAAAAAGAGCCAAAGTTCATCAAATGATGGATAAACAAAATGTGGTATATACCTACAGTGGAATGTTACACAGCTGTAAAGAGAAATGAAGTTCTGATATATGCTGACATGGATAGACCCTGAAAACATTATGCTGAGCGAAATAAGTCAGTTGCAAAACGACAAATACTATATGATCTCACTTATATAAAATAAGCAAATATATAGAAACCACAAATTAATAGTGGTTACCAGGGGTGGGAGGGAGGGTGAAAAGCGGAGTTCTCGCTTGGGGGACACTGAATATAAGTTAATGCTGGTGGAATACTATGGAAAAGGAAAATAATAATGGCTGCACAACATGAAGAATGTGATCAATGTCATTGCATAGTAAATGCATAAATTTTTGCATTGGCAAATGTCTTGGAATGTATATTTTCATCACAATAAAAAAAGTTTAAAAGAAAAAGTTACCCTACCATACTGCAAACCACAACCAGATTTGATGCTTTATGTGGATCACTGTAAAATAAAACTAAACAATTAGCAATTCTCTAAACGTTCTTTTGAGGGCAGTGGTGGTTCAGCCCAGAGCCCTGGTGGTGCAGTGGTTAAGAGCTATGGTAAGCTACAGCTGCCAAACAAAGGTCAGCAGTTTGAATCCATGAGCCACTCCTTGGAAATCCTATGGGACAGTTCTACTCTGTCCTGTAGGGTTGCTATGAGTCGGAACTGACTCGACAGCAAAGGGTTTTTTGTTTTGTTTTGTTTTTGTTCACTGGTAGAATTCTTGCCTTCCATGAGGGAAACATGGTTTAATTCCAGACCAATGCACCCCAATGCAGCTGTCATCCTTCTGTTGGTAGAGGCTTAAGTGTTGCTTTGATGTTGAACAGGTTTCAGTTGTGCTTCCAGACTAAGACTGACTAGGAAAAAAGGCCTGGGGATCTACTTCTGAAAATCAGCCAATGAAAACCAGTGCAACGGTCTGATCCTGTTGTGCATGAGATCCCATTGTGCATGGGATCGCCTGAGTTGGGAGCCAACTCTGTGGCAACTAACAACAAAATACCTTTTATTCTTAGCATTATAACACGCTGGTGTTGCAGTGTGTGTTTCTTTCTTTCAAAAGGCACACACTCTTATGGCCTGCAGCAC
The DNA here is from genome assembly GCF_000243295.1 of Trichechus manatus latirostris. Classification (NCBI taxonomy): domain Eukaryota; kingdom Metazoa; phylum Chordata; class Mammalia; order Sirenia; family Trichechidae; genus Trichechus; species Trichechus manatus. The sequence continues at coordinate 2,022,650 of NW_004444195.1, forward strand.
TGAAAAACAGTGAAATGGAGTCTAAATGTCTATTCGGGTCACAATTATCACCAATATAAGGCAGTGGAACCACCACTGGTCTGTCAGCTTGTTGTACTGTGGTGGCTTGGGGGTTGCTGTGATGCTGGAAGCTACACCACTGGTATTTCAAGTACCAGCAGGGTCACCCATGGTGGACAGGTTTCAGAGGAGCTTCTAAACAAAGACAGATTGGGAACATGGACCTGGTGATTTACTTCTAAAAAAAATTGGCCAGTGAAAACTTTCTGAATAGAAGCGGAACATTTTCTGATATAAGGCTGGAAGAGGAGCCCCTCAGGTTGGAAGGCACTCAAAACTGGGGAAAAGCTGCCTCATCAAAGTAGAGTCGACCTCAATGATGTAGATAAAGGACAGCTTTCTGGACTTTCATTTACTGATGTGGCACAACTGAAAATGAGAAGAAACAGCTGCAAACATCCATTAATAATCAGAACATGGAATGTACGAAGTATAAATCTAGAAAAATCGGAAGCTGTCAAAAATGAAACGGAACACATGAAGATAGATATCCTAGGCATTAGTGAGCTGAAATGGACTGCTATTGGCCATTTTGAATCAGACAAACATACTGTCTCCTATGCAGCGAATGACAAATTGAAGAGGAATGCTGTCACATTCATCAGCAAAAAGAATATTTCAAGATCTATCCTGAAGTACAACTCTGACAGTGATAGTATAATATCCATACATCTACAACGAAGACCAGTTAATACGACTATTATTCAAATTTACGCACAAACTGCTAAGGACAACGATGAAAAAATTGAAGATTTTTTACCAACTTCTGCAGTCTGAAATTGATCAAACATGCAATCAATATGCATTGATAATTACTGGTGACTGGAATATGAAAGTTGGAAAAGAAGGATCGGTAGGTGAGAAATATGGCACTGGCGATAAAAACGATGCCAGAGATCGCAGGATAGAATTTTGGAAGACCAACAACTTACTCACTGCAAACAAATTTTTTCAACAACATAAATGGTGACTATACATGTTTACCTCACTGGATGGAATACACAGGTATCAAATCAACTACATTTTGGAAGGAGACAATGGAGAAGCTCAATATCATCAGTCAGAACAAGGCAAGGGGCAGACTATGGAACAGACCATCAATTGCTCATATGAAAGTTTAACTAGAAACTAAAGAAAATTAAAACAAGTATGTGAGAGCCAAAGTATGACCCTGAGTATATCTCAGCTGAATTTAGAGACCATTTCAAGAATAGACTTGATGCACTAAATGCAAACGACTGAAGACCAGAGAAGTTGTGGGAAGACATCAAGGACATCATACATGAAGAAAGCAGGAGGTCATTAAAAAGGCAGGAAGGAAACAAAAGACCCAAATGGAAGTCAGAAGACACTCTGAAACCTGCTCTGGAACTTAGAGTAGCTAAAGAGAATGGAAGAAATGATGAAGCAAAAGAGCTGAACAGGAGATTTCAAAGGGCAGTTAAAGAAGACAAAGTATAATAATGAAATGTGCAAACAGCAGGAGTTGGAAAATCAAAAGGGAAGAGCATGCTTGACATGTCTCAAGCTGAAATAACTGAAGAAAAAATTCAAGCCTCAAGTTGCAATACTGAAGGATTCTATGGGCAAAATACTGAATGACACAGAAAGCATCAAAAGAGGACAGAAGGAAGACACACAGTCACTGCACCAAAAAGAACTGGCTGACATTCAACCATTTTAGGAGGTAGCATATGATCAAGAACCAATGGAACTGAAGAAATCCAAGCTGCACTGAAGGCACTGGTGAAAAACAAAGCTCCAGGAATTGATGGAATACCAACTGAGATGTTTCAAAAAAAAAAATCAGTGCTGGAAGTGCTCACTCATCTTTGCCAAGAAATAAAGAAAACAGCTACCTGGCCAGTCGACCGGAAGAGATCCATATGTGTTCCTATTCCAAAGAAAGGTGATCCAACAGAATGTGGAAATTATCAAACTATATCATTAATTATCACACACAAGTAAAATTCTGAAGATAATTCAAATATGGTTGCAGTAGTACATTGACAGGGAATTGCCAGAAATTCAGGAAAGATTCAGAACAGGAGATGGAAAGAGGGACATCATTGTTGACGTCAGATGGATCCTGGCTGAAAGCGGAAAATACCAGAAAGATGTTTACCTGTGTTTTATTGATTACACAAAGGCATTCAACTGTGTAGACAATAAAAAATTATGGATAACACCGTGAAAAATGGGAATTCCAAACCACTGTGCTCATGAGATACCTGTATATAGACCAAGAGGCAGTCATTTGAACAGAAGGAGGGGATATTGCATGGCTTAAAATCAGGAAAGGTGTGTGTCAGGGGTGTACTCTTTCAATATACTCATTTATTCTGTATGCTGAACAAACAATTCTAGAAGCTGGACTATGTGAAGAATAACGGGGCATCAGGATTCGAGGGAAGACTCATTAACAACCTGCAATATGTAGATGACACAACCTTGCTTGCTGAAAGCAAAGAGGACTTGAATCACTTATTGATGAAGATACAGATTACAGCCTTCAGTATGGACTAAACTTCAACATAAAGAAAACAAAAATCCTCATAACTGGACCAAAAAGCAACACCATGATAAATGGAGAAGATACTGAGGTTGCCAATGATTTCATTTTACCTGGATCCACAATCAACACTCACGGTAGCACCAGTCAATAAATCAAACGACATATTGCATTGGGCAAATATGAAGCAAAAGACCTGTTTAAAGTGTTAAAACGCAAAGACGTCACTTTGAGGACTCAGGTATACTTGACCCAATCCATACATTTTCAGTCACCTCATATGCATGCAAAAGCTGGACAGTGAATAAGGAAGACTGAAGAAGAATTGATGCCTTTGAACTATGGTGTTGGCGAAGAATGTTGAATATACCATGGACTGCCAGAAGAACAAACAAATCTGTCTTGGAAGAAGTACAGCCAGAATACTCCTTGGAAGGAAGGACGGCAAGACTTCGTCTCATGCACTTTGGACATGTTATCAGGAGGGACCAGTCCCTGTAGAAGGAGATCATGACTGATAAAGCAGAGGGTCAGTGAAAAAGAGGAAGCCCTCAACGAGATCCACTGGCACAGTCATTGCAACAATGGGCTCAAACAGCAACGATTGTGAGGATGGTGCAGGACCAGGCACTGTTTCTTTCTGTTGTACGTAGGGTTGCTATGAGTTGGAACCAACTCAATGGCACCTGACAACAACAATAGGCAGTGGAAATCTAAATCATAAGAAAGTAATGTTAGAATATAGGGTATAAATACAGGAGAATATAGTTATGAGTTAAAGTTAGCATGTTAAGACGATAAAATCATCTAATTTTAATCTAAAATACGCTATACTAATTAGTTCTAAATTTTTATTAAGGAAATTTTCAAACAGAAAAGTAGAAAGAATAGATAACTAACATCCACATATCCTTCACCTAGATTCTACAACAGTTACTATCTTCAATTGTTTTATTTAACTATGCATGTGTTCAGATAAGAGCCCTGTGGCATAGTGTTTAAAAGCTACGGCTGCTAACCAAAAGGTCAGCAGTTCAAATCCACCAGCCGCTCCTTGAAAACCCTATGGGGCAGTTCTACTCTGTCCTAAAAGGTCACTATGAGTCGGAATTGACTCAACAGCAGTAGGTTTTTTGGTTTTTGGTGTTCAGATATATACACATATTTGCTAATTTATACACACACATACATATTTATCTAACATTTGAAAAAAAATTGCAGACATGATTGCACTTCTTTAAATATTTCAGCCTACATCAGATAGCCATAATTCATTATTACACACAGGAAAACTAACAATAATTTCAGAATAATTTATAATATCTAGTTGAAATTGACTTGAAGTCAATTGGTTTGGTTTTGGCTTTTAGTCCATATTCAAATTTTCCAACTGACTCTATTTTTTTCAAACCACGAGCCAGTGATGTTTTATGCATTGCATTTTACAGTTATTATGGTATATTTAATCAAATACATGCAAAATCAAATTTAGATCTTGTAACCACATTTGATTATCATGGTGTATTTAAGAAGTCTTAGTGGCACAGTGGTTAAAGACCTCGGCTGCTAACTGAAAGGTTGGAGGTTCGAACCCACCAGCTGCTCCATGTGGCAGTCTACTTCCATAAAGATTACAGCCTGGGAAACACTACGGGGCAGTTCTTCTCTGTCCTATAGGGTATCTATGAGTCAAAACCAACTCGATGGCAATGGATTTTTTGGTTTTATGGATATTTAGTGAAATACATGCAAAATCCAATTAAGATCTTTTCTTTCCCCCTGCAAAATGCATAAGCCTTTAAGATAAAGAAGAATACGGCTCCCATGAAAAATCAAGTAAACGAGGTAAGCCTAAGTGTGGTTATAACTAATGGTGCAGGTAAAGCATAAATTTAGGGAGTTCTGCCTCCTAGTTTCTATTATTTGAATATGAAGTTTTGTGTAGGAGCTGAATAGGTCATCTGCCACGAAATGGAGGCACAGGTAGAGCAGAAAGCCTGCAGTTTGTTTTTTTTTTTAAAGTTTCTAATCATATTGTCTTATAAAATATAAAATTTAAATATCATATAAAATATGTCAATTTTTTATAAGAACTCTAGGCCCCAAAACCTTTGTAATCCAACTATCTTAACTAGATTTTTTTTTTAATTCTGAATCTTGTGTTCAGACAAAGAAAAAAAGAGAGAACAAAAACAAAAAGAACATTTTTCTAACGAAACCTGAGACATGATACAGCTCTGATCATGTCATTCTCAGTAAGACTCAATTGCCTAAAGAATGTATTTCAACTACCTGCATATGATATTCAAGATTCTCAATGAGCTCTAACTCCACAATGCTTCCTCAGCTTCATCTCCCACAATTCTCCTTCACGCTATTCTCTAGTCAGAAAGATCTAGTCAATTCTACCATACATGGTCCATACTTTCCCAAGTAGGCATTTGATTCACATTATCCTCCCTGCTTAGTAGGTCCTGTTCTCTCCAGTTGCTGTATGTGCAAACATTCTCCTTTCTTTACGACCCAGAACAAATGAAATATCACGCAAGAAGCCTTCCCAGTTGTTCTATAACCTCTACCAGAGTAAGACGCAATCTCTCCTTGCTTTGCCATTTTCTACCTGTGGTGTCATTTCGTATATATTCCTTGCTGTTCTCTAGGATAAAGGCGATTTCTTATTCACCTTTATATTGCTTATAGCAGTTCATATAGTTTATAAAAGATACTTCATAAGTAACTGTTGGAGCCCTGGTGGGCAGTGGTTAAGTGCCTGGCTGCTAACTGAAAGGTTAGTGGTTTGAACCTACCAGCTGCTCTGCGAGAGAAAGATGTGGCAGTCTGCTTCCATAAAGATTGACAGCCTTGGAAACCTTATGGAGCAACTTTACTCTGTTAGATATATAAATAAGTAAAAGAAATCCCAAGTATTATATGACTCAAGGAAAAGTTAAACTGTGAAAAGACTAAGTATGTTTTATCCTATTCAAATTCTTTTCGTGTTGATAATCTACCTGCTATTCTAGATAAACAAAATGTGTGATTAGATTACTAAACTGCACTTAATGTGCTTAAAGAAATTATTGAAAACTGTAAAATGCACTTACCTTCTCATTATTGTAATAAGAAATGCTCAGGCCATCAAATTTCACCCATCTCTTCTGAAACATGCGCTTTCTGTAAAATATATGAAATTGTTACTTTACATTCAAGTACCATGAAATTGGACTTGAAATGCATTTGTAATGCAGTCATGTTGAGTACTTTCCCATTTGCTGTTAAATGGTAAAAAAATAAGAAGCTATGATGATGTATAATTTTGGCAATGGTACACAGGTTAAAAAAATGGTACAATGACACTTTATAATCAGTTGACCTATGTATTAAAAATATGACACATGATACATTTAACAGTGTTATTACCCACATTTATAAGGCTGAATGCAAAACAAAGTGTGGTCAGAAGCACTAACATTGCATCTATTTCCTTTCCTGAAGATAATCCTTTAATAAAGGTAATATGAGCTTTCATCCCTCTTTAAGTTTACAGTATTTTTTTTTTTTTACTTTAAAGAATGAATAGTATTTTCCTAAAATAACAAAGCTTTGTCAATGGATTGACATAAATAAGTTATTTAATTTTGATAAAATAAGCCAAAAAAACCCTGTCCAAATACAGGTAATCATTTATAATTATTCAAAATTAACTTAAATAAGTATTTTTTTTCAAAAGAGATCATAAATAAGGCAAATGCAATGGTTAAAATGATTACCAGCATGATAAACAAAGCAAAATAATATAATCTTATGTTTCCTATGTAGGCTTAAAAGGGGAAAAAAAACCCAACTATTTTGCTGATTTTTTTAAGGAAAGGGAACAGATCATTTCTACTTGGGCTTGGGTTATTTTGTTTGTTTTGTTTTGTTTTTAAATTCCCCTTCCCGGGTCAGACAGTCCTACAGGTTTTGAACATCTATCCTCTTCGTGGCTCTCTGGACTAATCTGATATGATATAGACACTTTAGCCTTTAATACAGATAATAATTGAAAACTAACTTTATATTTAAAAAAGTCTTTTCTAAACAAATACGTAACCATCAACCATGTCTATCTGTTTTTTTTTTTTTTTTTCCTTTTGCAGTTTTCTAACATGCCTAAGATAAAGATCTGATAAAACTTTCTGTGGCTTTCAGAAGATTTAAAGATAAAAACGAACTTCAGGGAGTGTGGAGAACTTGTCTTCCGAGCTGATTCCTGAGCACCATACGGCTATTATTCAAGGGAAATCTAGCAAGGCTCCTACATTAATTATCAGTAAATTTATTTTGCTTAAGAAAAAATTATAACAAAACTGATGAAATGGAGAGAATTTTTAAAGTTCATCAGCACAGTCATCATGCTCACATTTAAGCACTGAATTAATTATGAACTAATAAGAACATGTAACATATAACAACTACTAACTACCCAGCGTTCTTTCTTATTCCTTCATCTTTCTGCTTCTTTTTAACTTCCCTTGGCCTATCTATATAGGGAGCCCTGGTGGCACAGTGGTTAAGAGCTTAGGGTGCTAACCAAAAGGTTGGCAGTTCAAATCTACCAGCTGCTCCTTACAAACCCTATGGGGCCGTTCTACTCTGTCCCATAGGGTCACCATGAGTCGGAATCAACTCGACAGCAACAGGTTTGGTTTTTTGGTTTTGGCCTATCTATAATGTATTTTCTTAACACAGCAACATCTAGCAGTGTCACAGACATCTGGTTTTTACTTTCTCCAGCAACCTAAGGGTTCTTCAAAATCCCAGCATTAAAAGTTTAAAGGTAATATTAACCAAACAAACAATAATTACTTTGCACTTATTTCATATTTATATCTGTCATACTTTACTAGATGCTGTCAAGTCGATTTCTACTCATAGCAACCCCAAGTGGTGCAGAGTAGAACTGTGCTACATAGGGTTTTAAAGGCCACGACCTTTCAGAAGTAGACTGTCAGGCCTTTCCTCCAAGGTGCCTCTGGGTGGGTTCGAACCACCAACCTTTCAGCTAGTAGTCAAGCACTTAACCTCTTACACCACCTAGTGACTCCTCGGCCATACTCAGTAATTCCTTAAATCAATATTTTGTTTTGGGCACCCCTCTTACATTACGAATGTGGAAAACTAGAGCTCAGTAGTACATACCATCTTTCCTTTTAAAATAAAATTAATCAACATCTGTGGGGAGAGAAAAGCCTTAAGGCCTTCCATGAACCCCTCTATTCCCTTTGCTAACTCCTTTACCTTTCAGGGAAACCCTGGTGGGGTTAACTGCTATGGCTGCTAACCAAAAGGTCAGCAGTTCGAATCCATCAGGCACTCTTTGGCACAGCACTAAACACAATCTCTAATTATACACACTTGTTTACTTGCTTTATGTCTGTCTCCCACACCAGACCTTAAGCTTTACAAGGACAAAGTCCAAGAATGTTTTACTCCCTACTATATGATCGGCAACTACACTTGCTTTATGTCTGTCTCCCACACCAGACCTTAAGCTTTACAAGGACAAAGTCCAAGAATGTTTTACTCTCTACTATATGATCAGCAACTACACAGAGACAAATACTGTGCTAAAATTTTTTCTGAAGAATGAGTGATGTGATTAAGCACAGTTCCTTTAACAGTATGTACAGGATGACATGCAAATAAAACCTCCAATGACCAGCACTCAAGTAGTCAGCATCTTTTTTTAAAAAAAAAAATAAAGTTGGGAGGGCAGGACTACTTCAGAAAACTTATTAAGATTTAAATTCAATGTTTCAAAATCTACACTAAAAAAAAAAAAAAAAAAAAAAAGACCTAGCATCTATTTTAACATCTTACTTAAAGACTGTTTAATCGCAGCCACCTGGACTCGTAAAGCTGTCTTAGAATTTCGTCACCATCTAGATAGACCATTTGAGGTCTGTATGAGTTTCCTAAGGCTGCAGAAATGAATCAACACAAACTTAGTGGCTTAAAACAACAGAAATTTATTCTCTCCCAGTTCTGGAGGCTAGAAATCTGAATGAAATCAAGGTGTCAGCAGAGGCATGTTCCCTCTGAAGGTTCTAGGGAAGAAGCTTTCCTTTCCTCTCTCCTAGCTTCTGGTAGTAGCTAGCAATCTTTGGTGTCCCTTGGCTTGGTAGCTGCATCATTCTAATCCACCTTCCCTCTGTTTGTCCTCTCCGCTACTTAGAAGAATAGGAGTAACTGGGATTTTGGGTCCACCCTAATCCAGTAGGACCTCATTTTAACTAAATTATATCTGCAAAGATCCTATTCCCAAAAAGGTCATATTCAGAGGTTCTGGGTAGACATGAGATGGGCGGGGGGGATGCAGTATTCAATGCACCTAAAAGGTTTGAGGCATTTAGGAGTTTAGCATTCGTACCCACAGAAAAATGAGAAGAAGAAAAAGGAGGACAGACATCGTAGTACTTGTCAGGCCTAGGAATCACTCCAGGATGCCACCGTCTGACTAGGTAACATCTCATCTGTCACATCAATGCTGCAAAGGACACGCTCCACTCCTCTCTCTCTAAGGAAAGCCAACCAAAATCTCAGCTCATGAGAGTCTCAGCTCCTAAGATATTCTCCCAACCATTTTCATTTTCTCAACTGCCCAGGTAACTATTAGATGTGTTCAGCCATTTAAATTCAGTATTTTTTTAGAGATTATTGAATCTCTCTAATATTCTGGTTAAGTGCTTAGATGCTAACCAAAAGGTTGGTGGTTTGATCCCACTTGGCGGCTTCATGGGAGAAAGACCTGGCAACCTGCTTCCATGAAGATTACAGCCTAGAAAACCCTATGGGGCAGTTCTACCCTGTCACATGGGGTCACTAGAGTGGAAATCAACTTGGCACCTAACAACAACAATAATTTGTGGATAAGACAAACTTCTGCCTGCAAGTAAATGTAACAAAAGGCCACATGGTGTAGAAGCTGAACAGAGCTACTTTGCAATTCTACCATCAAAATTTATTTCTGCTGTTAATACTCAGCCATCTAGTCATCAAATTTTGTGGGATACCTCCTCTGACACTATCCCGTACTGTTCATACTGCCTCCTTTCAGTTCCTCTTTCTTGTCTTGTGGCCTTCCCATACATCACTTTCCCTGCTAGGAATGCTCCCTGACTACTCTTGACAGGGCTAGTTCCTTCCTGTCCCTGAGATCTCAGATTAAAAGTCACTCCCTCCAAGTGGCCAATCCTGACCACCACATAGCTCCTTCAAGTCTCCTTGCCCTCTTCCTGCATTTTACTTAATGACACTTAGCAGAATTTGTAATTAAACAGTTGTTTTGCTTCATCTGTCTACCCTACTAGATTTTGAGATCCTTAAGGGCAGAGACCATTTGTTTTGCTTATCAGTGTAAAACCAGTGACTACCACAGGGCCTCGCAGATAAAATGAGCATAGTAAATGAATGAATGAATGAATATACTTCCCACTAAAAATGCTTATTCACATTTGCATTTTAAATATATACAAATTGAACATTTTAACTGCTAAAACACTTCATCCTTAATTCCATCTTTTGTTTTGTTCAAGTACTAAAAATCAGATTTTCTTACATGACAAAGTAAAAACTTTGTAAAACTATTTTGTTGCTAAAGAATAAATCAGATCCTACAGGAAGCCTGAAATATTCATCATTAATTTCCACGTAATTTTTAATACATGTTAGAATTTTTGAAATTTTTAAATTTAGTTCTTTATAATGTACATTCATGATACGTACCTATTAAAAAAATGCAAATTAAACATTCAAGATGTTTCTAAAACTAAATTAATTTACATAAACACTGAATAATCTATTTTGCTGATTAGATGTGTTACCATCCAATCACATGCACTCCTCACTTATTGACACATTTAGGTTCCAAAGACCAGGTCATTATGGGAAAACAGGCATTATGTGAGAGTAGGCCTGTCTTTGACACCCACGTCCCTCTCCTGGCATGGCTTGGCATGGGCATGGCATGGCGGGGCACCCCCCTTCTCCATCACACCTTCCCCATAACCACAGAGCCTGCAGGGGGTTGGGGTGGTGATGGTGATGGTCAGGGGTTGCCTGCTGCCTCCAGAGTAGCAGGGGTCCACCATTACCTGGCCATGCTCCAGGCCTCTGCGGGGTCCCCGCGCCTTGCCTCTCTACCTTCCTGCTCAGCCAGCCCCACAGGCAGGCCTCAGCAGCTGGCGGCTCCAGGGCCTGCATGCAGGTGAGATTCAGCCACCTAGGCCTGGGCAGAGGCTACGGAAGTGGCAGAGAGGTCTCTCTGGAAGAACAGACTTCTGAGCCCCCAGCCCAACTCCTGTGGCCCCAGCTCCAGCTGCCTCCTTGCCACCCCCCACCCGCTACCCCAACTCATCACAGCCCAGCCTGGCTCCAACCCCCGACTTGGGTAATAGAAGCTACTGACTGCCCAAGTGGCCTCACTCCCTCTCACAAACCTAGCCCACCTCTTCTTCCTCTTCCTCCTCTCGCTTCCGCTGGTTAACACCCAAAACAGTCGGCTAGATTTTTTTTCTACTGTTGTAAATGCAAAAAAACAGACAAGGATGCAGTCAATAAATGAGGAGTAGGTGTAGTTATTTTCTGCATATGAATTTCAATACTAAATTCTAATTCAGTTAATTAAAGGTAAGACCATATACTTAAATCCTTTCTCACAGTATTATTCCCCTTTCTACCAAATGAAAACTTAGATTTTACATTGGTAAACCTACAAATTTATCAAAATTTCAATTAAATAATAAAAGGTAGATCTTGAGAAGGACTGTGCTTCTAAATGCCAGTATAAAATTTTAAATGAATATTGGTGTATACCATTTAAGAATTATTTTTTTCAGTGCAAGGGTTAAATATTTCTCTCATGTAGATATAAAAAGCTATGAAGTATCTGTTGGTAAGTGGCATCTGGGGTCTTAAAAGCTAGCTAGCGGCCATCTAAGATGCATCAATTGGTCTGAACCACCTGGAGTAAGGAAGAATGAAGAACACCAAAGACACAGGGAAAGTCTTGGCCCAAGAGACAGAGGAGGCCACATACACAGAGACTTCATCAGCCTGAAACCCGTAAGAACTAGATGATACTGGCTACCACCAGTGACCACCCTGACAGGGAACACAACAGAGTCCCTGATGGAGCAGGAGAAAGGTAGGGTACAGAACTAAAATTCTAGTAAAAAGACTAGACTTAATGGTCTGACTGAGACTGGAGGAACCCCAGAAAGTATGGCCCCCAGACTCTCTGGCAACCCAGAACTAAAACAATTCCCAAGGCCAACTCTTCAGACAAAGATTAGACTGGACTGTGGGACATAAAATGATACTCATGAAGAGTGTGCTTCTTGGCTCAGGTAGACACGTGAGACTGAATGGGCAGCTTCTGTCCACAGGTGAGATGAGAAGGTAGAGAGGGTCAGGAGATGGTTGAATGGACATAGGAGATCAGGGGTGGAAAGGAGGAGTGCGCTGTCACAGTATAGGAAGAGCAATTAGGGTCACATAACAATGTATGTATAAATTTTTGTATGAGAGACTAACTTGAAATGTAAACTTTCACTTCAACTACAACAATGCACAAACACACAAAAAAGCTATGAAGTGTCAGGTAACTAATTCCACTGGAATTGTATATAATTAATTCACTACACACAATTAAAAGTTTATAAAATAATTTAAGTCTTCTGTGAAGTACGTTATACCTTTTCCTTAAACTTTACTTAACGGTTTAATTTTCTTAATATTTTTTTAAAAGAGACAAAATATAAAACAAATGTCACCTTAGCCAGTGTTCTTACTATCACAAGCTATAAATCAGATCCAAAATAATTAATCATTATTGTACAGAGAAGAGATTTAAAGCCTTAGTCAAAAAAGCACTTATTCGGCACTTGGTAATAAAATTTATTACCCAATAAACCAAACCAAACCCGTTGCTGTTGAGTCAATTCCGACTCATAGCTACCCTATAGGACAGAGCAGAACTTCTCCATAAGATTTCCAGGAGCGCCTCGTGGATTCCAACTGCTGACCCTTTGGTTAGCAACCTGAGCTCTCGGTAATAAAAACTGCAAACACTTATATAGTGCCTTGTTCCATGCACTGTCCTAAGCCATATACAAAGATTAACTCTTTCAATCCTCAAAGCAACCATAGAAGACAGCAATTTATTATTATCGCCACTAAACTGATAAAGATAAAGAGGTGTTGGGAGGTTAAATAACTCACCCAAGTCACGCAACCAGTACAGGGCATTATCGGTGATTCAAATTCAGGCAGTCTGGTCCCAATGTCTGTGCTCTTCATCACTATGCAAAACTGATCCTAGTGCATTTTATAGCAATGCATCCAGGACATCCCTTAAGGTAGCAATAACATTTGACCTCTACACATTTTTATATGTGAAGTCAATTTTGCAAGGTGCTTCAGAATCACCTCAGGAGAAACGGTAAAGCAGAACCTGAGTTTTATCTTAATTTGGTTTTAGGATTCTGAGGGAAACAATTCTTTAAGAACCTTTTTTTAGAATAATTTACAAGGTTTGTGCAGTACTATGGAATGGATTTCTATAAACTCTTCCCCTCAGCTCTGGAACGGCAGATGGCATAAAGTTTCAACTGCTTTCATAAATACAGCTCACCACCTAGTGTCAGTTTTTGTTGTCTCAAAAACGCATATCTTAAAAATTCTTTTTAAAAACAGTGTATACACACACAATAAAATCTCTATTTATGAAGTACTCATGCAGATGCACTCATGTTTAATTTTATTCCTTAGTGCAAACAGAGTTTTTTAAAACGCTATATCTTTTAGCTTTAAGAAAAAAAGAATTCCATAGATTTAGCAAGTCTGCCAACCAGTGACATATTCATTTAAGATGGCACAGGCTACAAAACTGTCATCTTTAAAAATCATACAACTGGAATGAACCTCTAAGGTTGTTAGTCAATTTTACATTTCTTACTAATCATGGTATTAACTCACTACAAACATATTTCTTAGTTATTCTTAACAAACTCTAAGAAAAAATATATCATCAACATGCTAGTCCAGATTCACCTTTGTTGTTTACATAATCTTAAAGAATTGAATGTATATTTCATTCTATTCTTGCCTCTAACCATAATTAGACTCAGTATTTTTTAGAACTACTACAATCTCCAAAAGTATGGATTTTTGTTAATTTCATTATTTTTTTTTAATTTATCCAATTATTCATTTTACCTAATTACTCATATATCAGGCTTTTAACTGATGTTATATTAGTGATGGAGTATCTTATCTAGACAAATGCAGAAAATAATTAAAATATTTCTATAAAATGCCAGCACTTTTCTAACCAAAGTTGTATATTGCCTCCCTCACTTCTGAGCAAACCAAAATGATAATTTCTAAGATTATATGAACAAAAATGAGGTGGGGACTTCCAGGCAACATGGCGCTATAGTCAGAAGCACCATGCCGTCCCTCCACAGCAAAGATCAGAAAAACTAAGTCAAACAGAGTTACACGTCAATCCTGAAACCCTAAACATCAAATGAAGAGATAAAGGACTCAGCCAAGCACCGAATGGAGTAAGAAACTGACCGAGAACAGAGAGCGAGAAGAGATACATGCAGAGGTCCCTATCAGCTACCGAAGCATGGATCTGCCATCTTGGACTCCTATCGGAGATCAGCGAACAGAGGGTACAAGAAATCAGCTTCACAGAGCTTCCAGCAGGAGACAGAACAATCAGTAACCAGCGATATGCACTTTCCCAGCTCCTGCCCTTCTTCAACCCCCACTCGGCCTCCTCTGCTTCCTGCGGCCACAGTCTCTTGGCCAGGTAGCACAGGCTTTATGCCAGTGTCGCTTGGATTCCAACTACCCACACTAGCCAGCTCCCTGAGTGCCATTTGCTGGCTGCTGATGTTGCTTTTTTCTGCTTCTTTAGATTTCTTCCTTACTTCTCACCACCTCCCCCTCCCTTCTGTCAAATACATGGCTCCATGTGCCCATGTGCCATCTTTGCTTCTTCCTGAAAGGCTGTCCAACACCGCTTGACAGTGAAACTGGTTCCTAGCCTGTGCCGCCCCGCTGGTGGGACCCCGGGGTTTTATTTATTTATTTATTTTTGGTTTGTTTGTTTGCTCTGATTTGCTCTGTTTTGATTTGTTTGTTTGTTTTCTTTTTCTGTTCTCAGCTTGGGAGCCCCTTCTAGCCAGGCAATACCATGCAGCTTGGAAGCTACTCCCTTACTCTGTGCAGACACAGGGACATCCCAGGAGGCATTAATTTGTTTTTTTCTATTTTTTCTTTTTGTTTTTTTGTTTTTTTTGTTTGTTTCTTTCTTTTGTTTTCTTCCCTCTCTTATTCCCTTTTAGTCTTTCTTCATTTCCAGTTTCTCAATTTATTAATTTTTTTCTCTTTTACCTTTTTCTTTTTTTTTCATTTTTGTTTTTCCCCATTTCTCATTCTGTCATCATTCCACTCCAATAGCAAGCTCCCTTAGGACTCTTTTTTGTATGTGTGTATGTTTTTGGCTCCTGTTCCTCTCTCCTGTCTCTTCACTTTCCGATACGCAACTCAGCACCACACAGCACGATATACCCCCTCGTTCCTGCCCACCTACACTGTGTGTGGAATATCACACTCCCAAGCAGCATAGGCACGGCCTACTGGAACCTGTCCTGTACTGATTCCCAGTCCGCACTGTCAGCCCTAGTACGTACCACAAACAACCCATCCCAGCAACTCCCCTTCAGCTGGACCTGCCCTATGGTACCATACCTGAGTGACTGACCCTGCCCATTGGAGAAGGAGGTAAAAAGTATCGTGCCCACAGACGAGCAAACAACAAACACACAGCCCACCTGCTCAGCCATAACCAAATAAAACAAAAAAGCAGGATGAAACACACAAATCTACAATCAATAAACGAGGAAAATTAACTACTGAATGCCATGAAGACAGCAGACAATATCAAAACATATATAAAAACAGGACAGGATGGTTCCAGTAGGCATCCAAAATAAAATACCAGATGACTTTCCAATAGAAGAAAAGGCAATAGAACTGATAGGGAATTCAAATCTCTAATATTCAGAATTATCCAAGAGTCGAAGAAAAAAGCAGACAAAAATGAGGAAAATATAGACAAATTCATGGAAAATACAGACAAAAACTGGAAGAATTCAAGAAAATAATACAGGAAAAAAATGCTAAATTAACAACTAGAAATCATACAAAAACAACAATCAGAAATCCAAAAGATAAACAACATTTCAGAAATGGACAGTGTCATAGAAGGGCTGAGGAGCAGGTTTGAAATGATGGAAGATAGAATCAGCGACACTAAACAGAAACTTGGATACAACTCTGAGGAAAAATCAGAAACAGCAATGAAGAAAAATGAAGAAACTCTCAGAATTATGTGGGATACAATCAAAACAAAAATTTGTGAGTGATTGGAATTTCAGAACAGAGGGAGAAAACATACAGAAGATCATTGAAGAATTGTTGGCAGAAAACTTCCACAATATCATGAAACATGAAAAGCTGACCATCCAAGAACCTCGACGAAACCCATATACGATAAACCCCAAAAGAAAATCACCAATGCGTATCATAATCACACTCTCTAAAACCAAAGACAAAGAATTTTGAGAGCAGCTCGAGAAAAACAAAAAGTCACATTCAGAGGGGAAACAATAAGACTAAGCTCAGATTATTCAGCAGAAACCATGCAGGCAAGAAGGCAAAGGGATGACACATATAAAACCTTGAAAGAAAAAAATTGTCAGCCAAGAATAACATATCCTGCAAAACTCTCATTCAAATATGATGGTGAAATTAGGTCATTTCTAGAGAAACAGAAGTTGAGGGACTATGTAAAAACCAAACCAAACTTACAAGACTTATTAAAGGAAGTCCTTCCATCTGAGAACAAATGACATCAGACCATAGGCTGAATATAGGACACAGGATTGTACGAACCAGATACCAACCTAGGAAATGAACTCTTAAGGACTACCCAAAACCAAAAGAATTTCAACAGGGAACCAGAGAGGTTAATCTGTAAATGACAACAGCATCAGAACAATAAAAGAAGGAATAAATGGTGAAGGTACAGGATCTTCTAATAGAGTGGAAGGCAAGGCGATACCAAGTAATAACAGACTGGTTCAAACCTAGGAAGATAAGGGTAAATTTCAAGGTAACCACAAAGAAAGTTAACAAACCCACTCATCAAATAAAGAAGAAAACCAAAGTCTCAGTAAAAACAAAACTTACAAAAACAAAAGAAATGAAAAAAAATCCACAAACAAAAGGAACTGAGCACAGGAGAGTAACAGGAACAAAGAAAATGTCAGCACCACAAAAAAAAGCACTACAAAATGATAGCAATAAACTCACACGTATCAATAATTGCACTGAATGTAAATGGCCTAAATGTACCCATAAAGAGATGGACAGTGACAGAATGGATACAAAAACAGGATCCATCCATATGCTGTCTACAAGAGGCACACTTTAGAAATAAAGATGTAAATTTATTAAAAATCAAAGAATGGAAAAAAAAATACATCTAGCAAACAGCTACCAAAAAAGAGGAGGAGTGGCCATACTAACCTCAGATAAAATAGACTTTAAAACAAAATCCACCATAAAAGATAAACAAGGACATTATATAATGATTAAGGGGACGATGCATCATGAAGACATAACCATCTTAAACATATACGCACCCAATGACAGGGCTCCAAAATACATAAAACAAACTCTAACAGCACTGAAGAGATAAACTGATAGTTCACAATAAGAGACTTCAACACACCACTCTTGGTAAAGGACAGAACATCTAGAAAGAAAATCCACAAAGATACGGAAGACCTAAAGGGAACAATCAGCCCACTTGACCTCATAGACATATATAGAATACTCCACTCAACAGCTGCAAAGTACACATTCTTTTCCAGTGCACATGGAACGTTCTCCAGAATAGACCACATCTTAGGCCACAGAGCAATCCTCAACACGATCGAACACACTGAGATAATAAAAAGTATCTTCTCTGACCACAATGCCACCAAGGTAGAAATTAACAAGAGGAAGACCAAGGGAAAAAAAAATCAATTACATGGAAACTGAATAGCACCCTGCTTACATATCACTGGGTAACAGAAGATATCAGAGATGGAATCAAAAAATTCCTAGAATCAAAGGAGAATGAAAACACATCATACCAAAACCTCTGGGACACAGCAAAGACAGTCCTCAGAGGACAATTTATAGCAATAGATGCTCATATCAAGAAAAAAGAATGGAAAAAAAAAATTAACTACAGAACTTGAATAAACAGAAATAGAACAGCAAAAAAAAAATCCCAAAGCCCCCAGAAGAAACAAAACAGTAAATATCAACACAGAAATAAATGAAATAGAGAACAGAAAAACAACAGAAAGAATAAAAAAAAAACAAACGTTGGTTCTTTGAAAGAATCAACAAAATTGACAAATCACTGGCCAGACTGACAGAAGAAAAACAGGAAAGGACACAAATAACCTGAATAAGAAATGAAATGGGGGACATTACAACAGACCAAACTGAAATAAAAAGGATTATAACAAAGTATTATGAAAAACTGTACTCCAACAAATTTGAATACCTAGAGGAAATGGATGAATTTCTAGAAACACACTACCTATGCAAACTATCACAAAGTGATGCTGACAATCTGAACAGACCCCTAACAAGAAAAGAGATTGAAAAGGTAATAAAAAAACTCCCAACCAAAAAAAACCCTGGCCCAGATGGCTTCACTGGAGAATTCTACCAAACATTCAGAGAAGAGCATATACCACTACTACTCAAACTATTTCAGAACATAGAAAAGGAAGGGATACTTCTGAATTCATTTTATGAAGCCAGCATAACCCTGATATGAAAACCAGGCAAAGACACCACAAAAAAAGAAAATTACACACCAATATCTCTCATGAATATAGATGCAAAAATTCT
>NW_004444195.1:2042307-2062322 GCF_000243295.1 Trichechus manatus latirostris
GTCACCTGATCTTCAACAAGCGCCCAAAGACCATCAAATGGGGAAACGATAGTCTTTTTAACAAATGGTGCTGGCAAAACTGGATGTCCATCTGCAAACAAATGAAATAGGACCCATACCTCCCATCATACACAAAAACTAATTCATTCTGGATCGAAGACCTAAACATAAAGCCAAAAATTATAAAGTTCATAGAAGAAAAAATAGGATCAACGCTAGATGCCCTAATGCACAGCTTTAACAGGATACAAACCATAACCAACAACACACAAACCCCAGAAGATAAGCTAGATTACTGGGATCTTCTAAAAATGCAACACTTATGTGCATCAAAAGACTTCACCAAAAGAGTAAAAAGAGAACTTACAGACTGGGAAAAAATTTTGGACATTACAAGTCGGACAAAGGTCTAATCTCTAAAATTTCTAAGAAAATCCAACACCTCTACAACAAAAAGACAAATAATCCAATTAAAAAATGGCCAAAGGAAATGAACAGACACTTCACCAAAGAAGACATTCAAGAGGCCAACAGACAGATGAGGAAATGCTCGTGATCACTAGCCATTAGAGAAATGAAAATTAAAACCACAATGAGATACCGTCTCATCCCGGCATTACTGGCACGAATCAAAAACACTGGAAATAACCATAGTCTCATCCCATAGTCTCTTCGTTCCGCTTTTATGTGGGAAATGGAAGTTCTGAGAAACTGAGTCACACAACAAATAAAAGATGTGACTAACTTCAGTCTCTCATTGAAACACCCTTATTTATATCTCTGCAGCTATACTTACTGAGAGAAATTAGCTGTTATTTTAATAAAGACTAAAACAGAATATTTTTCCTCAAACTATACATAAAATACTGAAACTTATTTCTTGTTTCACACAATCTGTATTCAAGTGATTCATGATTCGAGAAACGACCAAATAATTTGTCAGTGTATACAAGTACTTTTTGTCAGGGAGATAAGATTTGACTTTAAGTTTAACAACATGACTGATAAACAGATAAAGACTTGTCCACTTTCCACTACATTTGCCTCTGACTGAAAGGCCAGCCAAAGAATAGCAATAGCACAAGACTTGATGCCTTCAAGCCTGTGTACCCAGGAGGGGTAGTGGTCTACTAAAGCATCTTTGCAGGCTCTGGACACTGGCTAGGAATTCAGTCACTGACTAAGCCACGAACAGTGTAAACTCTGATCTTCCACCAAGTTGTGGGCTATATGGCTTCTGGGTCATCTGTGACTCACAGCAGTTCTGTAGGATTTGACCTTTTCTTGGTATTTGACCACTTTTTTTTTTCAATTTTCCCTGTTTATCTGTTGAACTCAAACACGCAATTCACTAACAGTTTCTTCCTTCTGGTTCTAGGGCCCTATCTTCAATAAAATAATTCCAACCTCCATTTTGGTCACAACCCGTTATCCATCTCTTCAGCCATCTGGATACCACCAATCTCAGTATCTTTTCACTCCCTACAGCCAGAAAATAATATCATAAAAAAAAGCCAGTTCAAATCCTATCCATTTCCCAGAGGCTGATTCAAGTGCTACCTCTCCTCCAGAAGAAATGCTCTCTCAACCATCTGTGCTCTCATGATTCTGTATTCTCTGTGCTACTTTCTGCACCAGTTATTATACTCTATCTTCCGGTTTTATTTTTATTTGTATGTGTTTCTTTTCTGCCCTAAACAGAAGCTACAAGAAAAGTTATGCATCAATTCTTAAGCATACTGCATACTCAAATTGCTGAGTTAACCTCTCATGTTCAGCCTCTGCTCCCAGGCTCACGTTGCCACATCAAACTTCCCCGTGGTTAAAAAAAAAAAAGTCTCAAAAAACTGTGTCAAATACATTACATAACAGATTTAACAAGTATGCTCTGTGCATTATGCAAAATGAAGAGATCTCCACACACTAACATATTTAGAAAACAATAAGCTAAAAAGGTCAAATGGATTTCCTTTTCACAATATTTTTGGAGACGTCAATACGTGCATTTCTTGGTGGAGATGCACGAGGCAGTGTTTCCTGAACACGTTCAACCATGTTCTCTTATTCTTACAGCAATTTGCAGAATTACTTGTCAGAGTTGTATATCTGGGAAATGCTGGAGTAAGTTACATCCAGTATGTTAAATTTCTACACAGATTTGCTGAAAATCTTGAGCTTATTAGCTATGGCTGGAAAAACAGGGGAGGGGCATGGTGTTTTATCATCAAAAATCGGAGATTTATTTAAAAACAAGTACCTTTTTTTTTTTTTTAATCTGCTTTGACATGTTCGAAACGCTGGTAACAAATCCAGGTTCAGCATTTCACCAAGTTTCTTGCATTCAATTTTTTTTAAACTGACAGTCTCACACTATATTGTAATTATACAACTTAAATATTTAAATTTTTTTTCATACTTTAAGCTCAACTGGAAATGCTCCAGTATTTCTTTAATTACATGATATTATGCAATTATTTTCTTGCTATATATTGGGCAGTTTTCACATTCTGTGCATTGGTTCAAAACTGGCGTTTATATTTCAAAAGCAAACACTCAACCATATGAAATATATAGATTATGAATTTAATCTTTTTTAATGTTACTTTTAATGGAGGACAGTTTCAAACACTACTTGAAAAATGATAACTGAATGTGGCCTTTGTTTTTAAACTATTTTGATGTATCATGTCTAAGAAAAAGTTAAAAAATAATTTTTTTAAAAACTATAAAAAGCAGAGAATTCACTGTTCTGTTATGCATACCAGCACTATCAACGGCACCTGCAGATTTTCAACCACTAATGTAGTGTTTGGAGCCCTGGTGGCACAGCGGTTATGAGCTTGGCTGCTAACCAAAACGTTGGCAGTTTGAACCCACCAGCTGCTCCTTGGAAACCCTATAGAGCAGTTCTATTGTGTCCTATAGGGTTGCTATGAGTGGAATCAACTCGATGCCAATGGGTTTGGTTTTTTTGATAATACGGTGTTCAGAGTCCAGCAATTTTTCTTACGAAGTCCCTGTAAGTAAAAATACTAGCTGTTTTAGAAAAATTAAGAGAAAAAAATAATGTCTGATGCTGAGTTTCTTACTAATTCTCTCAACAACAAATATGAAGAGCAGCTACCATATGCTGGGTAATACTCTAACTACTGAGGAAACCTCAGTAAACAAAAGTGATGGTGCATACATGAAATAAATCATCTAACATGTGAGCACTCCAACCAAAAACCAATCTTGTTGCTGTCGATTTGATTCTGACTCAAAGAGACCCTAAAGGACAGAGTAGAACTGCCCCATAGGGTTTCCAAGAAGCAGCTGGTCGATTCAAACTGCTGACCTTTTGATTAGCAGCCAACCTCTTAACCACTGTGCCACCAGGACTCCCCAAAACCTGATCCCGTCGAGTCGATCCTGACTCATAGCGACCCTATAGGACAGACTAGAACTCCTCTACAGGGTTTCCAAGAAGTGGCTGGTGGATTCAAACTGCTGATCTTTTGGTTAGCAGCTGTAGCTCACAATAGCTCTTAACCATTGCACCACCAGGGCTCCATGAGCACTACAGAGAAAAATAATTAAAAGAGTGACAGCAGGAGGGAAAGGTTACGATTGTAAATTTGGGGTCAGTACCCAAATGCAAAGGAAACATTACAGCAAAAATTTGAGGAGGTGAGGCCTAAACCATGCTGCTCTCTGGAGGAAGAGCATTCCAGACAGAAAAAACAGCAAGAGCAAAGGCCCCATGAAGGACATCTGCTTTTAAATACATCTATATTTAACAGACAGTGATTTTCCTAGTTTGTGATTTTTATAATCTTCCATTTGGGGCTCAGGGGAGATGGAGTAGGCTAATAGAGATGAGATTTCAATGAGCCATCTAATCTAGTTTATCCCTCCATAGCCCATAGGCAAAATCTGGTCCACCACCTCTATTTGTAAATAAAGTTTTATTGGAACACAGCCTCACTCATTGGTTTACATATATCTATGGCCGCTTTCATGCTACAACTGCTGAGTTGAGTAGTTGCTACAAAGATCATATGGCCTGTAAAGCCTAAAATATTTATTATCTGACCTTTTTCAGAAAGTTTGCTGACCTCTACTCTATGGAATTCAGAATGCCATCTGAGTCCCTGCTATCTGCACCAAAGGAACATGTGACCATGTGAGTTTCACAAAGCCTAACAACCTCTGTAAAAAGAACATGTAGGCATCACTTTGTCTTATTAATAAGTATCTTAAACACCCTCATAACAGCCTACTGAGTCTAACTGGGGAAAGGAAAAATTCAGTTTCTACTTCCGAACTGATAAACACATGCTTCTCAGCCTGTTAAAATTTTTCCTGCAATCCATAGCAACATCATCACATAGAAGAGTTTCTTTAAAATGTCTTGGTGATATAACAAGCTCCTTTGTTTACTTTCCCATCTCTATTTATCCTGCTGTCCGGGAGAAAACCTTTTAAACAAGAACACTCGATTATTTCCCCTGAAATGAAAAAATATAAATCTAGAAAACTTACAACATCTAACCTTAGGCAGGTTTAGAGTAGAAAAGATGGAAACTCAGAGTTCTGATAAAGAAAGAAGGAGAATGTTCTAACTGTCCCAGAGGGGGTCAGTAATGGTGAAGTTTTCTCAGTGTGCCTGAAGCATAAACATACCCACCCTGTAAAGAGCAACATACCACTGGAGACCACACAGGAAACCACAGCTCCTGGGGACGCTGTACCCAGAGTGGGCTAAATCTTTGATACTTTGAAAGAGCACCTGGAACTCCCTAAACCCTTAAATTTTACAGAAATGAAAAATTTAGGAATATTCAAACTCACTGTTTAATTCCATCAGTGTGTGCATTTGAATGCAGACTCGTGCCTTCGATATCTGAATATGCATTTCTTGATAATACTAATGGCTAATAAAAATAGATACTGTACACAGCAGACTAAGAAATCCTCAGCTTCTGTTTACTCAAAATCTAATTTTCTAGAAGGATGCAAATCATATAACTTATTAACCATATAATTAGTAACCATAAAAGTTTGTTTTTTTTGTTTTTTTTTTCTGCTTTCTTAGGAAATTTAATTCCTGCTTTTGCTAGTCATCTGAGACTTCTTCTGGTCATTTTATTGCTAATAAAATTTATTTTAGAACAAAGCAAGGTACTTTAAACATGAACACTTTCAGGGGCATAGCAGAAAATGCCGGCACATTGTAGGAACTCACCAAAGTTTAAGTTAACTTAAACCTGAGAAATAAAATAATTTAAATAATTCATGAGGAAAATTTCAATATTTCAAAAAGACACCTGAAAATCAGGATGCCAGAAAATAACTCTAATTAAACATAATCCGTCTCAAAGATTTCTCAGTACTGTTAAATATTTAAGGGACAGAATTTATTTCACAAAAATCAGAAATGGTAAAGGATTTAAAAGTATGACATTCAAGGGACCCTGACCTTCTATGCAACATACTAAAATCAAAACAGTATTATCAATAACAGTAATGACCGAAATCTAACAATGACATACTTTCTCCTAACTACAATAAGCTTTGTATTCTCAAAGAGAACACTGTCATGATATGAGCAAAAGCTAAGTAAGGTGAGCTCAGTAATATGAACACAGTCTGTGTTGTTTTTCTTTGTCACAAATTGAGACACAGGATAGTGCATTTTGGTGTAAAGTTAGAAACAAACATTGAAGATCTAGATGTAAAGTCATGACTTTCAGCTCTGATTTGCTATTCAGAATCTTAACCCAGCGTTCCATACAGCATATTACACATCACTCTTTATGTCTAAAGAATGGCATCTGCAAAAGTATACTGAAAGCCCCTAATTCTGTGGCTTTATGTCGGGGTGGGGGGGGAGGGGGCAGTGGTAAAGGGAAGACATATCCTAGCAGATTTAGAAATGATAAACTCGAATTTTTTAAAAAATATGTTACTTAGGAAATGAAAGAATAAATACATACCCCTGAGGAGAGAGTTTGTCCAGCCACCCAGATTTAACCTTCACTGCAGGTGATCCATAAAAACAGGCATAAGGTGATATTGCACATGAGGCCATGGTTGATGAATCAGCATTTCCACTTAGTGAGCTACATGGATAATTGCGCCTAGTAAGAGTGTCCAAATTTGATAGTTTTTGAGTCCTAGATTTAGATGCCTTTGAAGTTTTTCTTCTTAAACTATGAAAACATTCTTCTACTGTTGAGTATTCTGATTCAGAAGCAGAGTCTACTGGAACATTATTTTTGTCTTCTCGAGGTATCCAAATATCTTCCACTTTGTCTTCACTTGTTTTCTCTGTCCTGTTATCATATATTCTAAACAAAAAGGCGAGGTGTTAACATCTCAAAGTGCTATATGTAATTTAAATAATTTACTTGTATTTATAAATGACAAATCACAAAAACTAAGATCAGGAAAATCTTAAGAGTTCAATAAGCACAAATGACAATTTTTTAAATTCATCCAGAAAATTAAATGGAAATCTTCATTATCCTAGGACATATTTGGACACTACTAGCAAGTTTTTCTCTATATACAATTTAAATCTGGTCCCCTTCATTTTGCAGGACTGGGTGCAGATGGTAAGGATAAAGACTGACCATATTCTTTGCATTACAATTTAAACATCTTCAACAGCACCATTAAGTGGTCAGCCCAACCTACTCTCTGTACCATATTATGAACCACTAACTCATCTATTTGGAGATCTTATTTCCAACTTAGGACTCCTTGCCTAGTGTAAACAGTTAACACACTTGGCTACTAACCAAAAGGTTGGAAGTTTAAGTCTACCCAGAGGTGCCTTGGAAGACAGGCCTAGCCTTTCTTTAAAAAATCAGCCATCAAAATCCCTATCGAGCACAGTTCTATTCTGACACACACAGGGTCACCATGAGTAGGAAACAACTAACGAAAACCTGTGTGTGTGTTTTAATTATTTCCAACTTGTTTCCCCCTCAAGCTTTCCTCTAATCAACTCTAAGAACTCCACATTCCACAATCATACAAGAAAACAGAGAATATGTCTGACTGCTAAGAGTTTCAGTATTATTATGCAATACTAACGAAGGAAAAAACTGTAACACATTGCTAACAGAAAACAAGGCAGGGTCAGTGTTCACTATACAATAATGTAAAATATTTACTGGAACACTTCTTTATAGCTAAGTATATTCCTATAGATTTAAGAAATGACACAGTAGAGTCACACAGTCGTTTATGTATAATAAAACCCACTACGATGAAGTTTTTGCTAACCAATGAAATAAACATAACTAGAAGTCAAATAATATCCTCCTGGATATAGTGTTCTAAAGAGCATTTCTCCCTTACAGATAAATTTAGCCTTCTACACTTTATAATAGATTCATATCAAATGCTTACTAAAGATAAGCAATTAGTTTCAACTTAAGAAAACCTACTTAACAAGGGTAAACTTAAACGTTAGCCTAGGAAAATTGAAGGATAAGTAGAAAATAAAATGAATATTAAGTAACGATCCAGTATACCAAGTCCCAATAAAGTTGAGGGGAAAAAGAAAAATCAAGACAGAAATAAAATTTATATTCGTGCCTACAAATTCTGTTTAATTTCATGTGTGGCCCAAATAACTAAATATTTGTCAAACCTCTTGTCAATGCTGAGCCTCTAATAAAAAGGATACATTATATTGTAAAAATTCTGCACCTCACAAAATAACATATTAAATTGTGCCTTTCTCCTATATATGAACATAACTTCTCATCTCTAATGTGCAGTCATGGTCACTACTGTTTGCAACTTTTTCCACATATAATGGAAACTGTGGTAGTGCCATTTTAATGTTAATTTCTAAATAAGAGAATAGTATAAATGGCAGAGAATCTTAATTCTATTACAAATTTCAATAAGCAATTATAAAAACATAACAGCTTTTTTTTAATAAAAACCCAACAGCTAGATGTTATACCCGCTGCCTCCGAGTCAATTCTGTCTCACAGCAACCCCACAGGACAAAGCAGAACTGCCCCATAGGGTTTCCAAGGAGCAGTTAGTAGTTTCGAACTACAGACAAAAAGACAAAAATAATCTGCTATAGAATATCAATCTATTATCGATTTACTGACTCCTTACATTCAACCATTACAATGGGTGCTGTTATCAAAATATTTGGAAACAAAATAATTAATCCTACAAATATAAATATCATTATTTCTCAGAATTACAATATTGTAATATGATCAAGAAGTCAACAGTCTAGTGTTTTATTTGAAAAAATTAATCATGATCAATCAATGACCATATACCTTTCAGTAGCTGCTTCCCCTTTAAGTGCTTCTTCATGGGTCCAAAATTCATTCTTTATAGATTTCTTCTATAAAAATAAATAAATACACTTATTGGTTTTGTTGCTGTTTTGTTTTATTTATGCAGCAATATTCTATGAGGATCCACAATAACTGGGATTACTTTTATTAATCAGATGTCTGATTGCTTAG
Source organism: Trichechus manatus latirostris (assembly GCF_000243295.1). Taxonomy (NCBI): domain Eukaryota; kingdom Metazoa; phylum Chordata; class Mammalia; order Sirenia; family Trichechidae; genus Trichechus; species Trichechus manatus. The sequence goes on from NW_004444195.1 coordinate 2,050,803, forward strand.
ATCGATTTTTAGTAAAATCAATACAATCAGGGAGACTATATAAAACAATAGCCTTTCAATGCCTTTTTTCAATATTTATTTAAATCATTAACAAGCCATAATTTCAACTAATAAAAAAGATGCTAACCAATAATAAGAGTCATTTTACTTTTACTTCCCTACTTTCTGTCTTCCAACTTCTCTTTTATCATCTCCAAAACATAAAATAATGAAAGGGCACAAGTAGTAGAGAGGAAAGACAGAGTTATAAACCAAATAATTAAGATATATAAATAGTTGGAAGTCAGAACACTTCACAAGTCTGTATTTGGGTGTAAGAAAAAAAAAAAATCTAGGGTTTTTTTGTTTATTTTTGTTTTTGATGTTTTGTCTTTTGTTGTTATTAAAATCACTTTATCTTGTGGTAACTTTAAAAAAAAACAGTTCTGTATTTCTTGAACTTAAACTGAAAACATGTTTTCATGACATATAAAATTATAGAATTACCATGATTATATTAAACAGAAATTTTACTGACTGGAAATTTCATTCCTCAATATAATGCATTCTTCAAACAGTATACCAGAAAACGAGGAGATATACAAAGGCAGAAGAGCAAAGCATTGAATATGTAAAAAATTTAAAATGTATGGGACTAACCTTGGAATTTTCTAGTCTCTGGAAGAGAAAAGTCTCTCCATAAGGGAAAATGGAAGATGAATTCTCCTCATTTGAATCTTTTGGGGGAATAATAAGATGAGAATGGAAAGATGTGAATAATGTGAAACATTGTTTAAAAAAAAAAAAGCATGTGTTTATTTTACAGCAATACCATACCACATCTTAAGTTTTGTTCTTTGAGAATATAAAATTGAGCCCATAATTCTTACCCCCAAATCAACTCTCCTCATCTTTTGGCTGTAGCACTCACTGTATATACCATTAGGTTAGTGACAGTGTTATACTGTATGAATCACCATTACTTAAACTGCTATGTGTCATACATGTCGTTGCTAACCTTTAAGATACCACATTAATATAACCAAGCACATTTTCCACATATAATGGAAACTGTGGTAGTGCCATTTTAATGTTAATTTCTAAATAATAGTATAATTGGCAGAGAATCTTAATCCTATTACAAATTTCAATAAGCAATTATAAAAAGATAACAGCTTTCTTTATAAAAACCCAGCAGCTAGATATTATACCCGCTGCCTCTGAGTCAATTCCGACTCACAGCAACCCCACAGGACAGAGCAGAACTGCCCCGTAGGGTTTCCAAGGAGCAGTTAGTGGTTTCGAACTACAGCCCTTTTGGTTAGCAGCCATAGCTCTTAACCACTGTGCCACCAGGGCTCATTGTTCAAAATTCCAGAATCTACTTAATGTAATTCTTCTAACACCAGAGCTACTAGTACAACTTTAAATAAATTATTTCAAGAGAATTTCTAACATCCTTGAAAATTCTGAACAACTTGCATTTTCTGCTACTGTAAAATTCTGGTAAAGGTTCAGTAACCAAGTGTTTGCCATCTTTTTGTCAAGAAGAATGTTCCTGAATGTATCAGCAGAATTTTCAAAACGAAAGAAAGGCCTCTCTGTCAATGAGTAATTTACCTGAGCAATAATGCCACGCCTTTCCTGTTTCCATAGCAAAATTACCTTCCATATATCTTTGTCCTGTAGCTCAGATTGCCAGAACTCATTTTAATTTAGTTAAATACCTTTTGATTGTGGCTAATGATAAATGAAGCTTGTACAGAAAGTCTTTTTACATAAGCATGTGCAAATTTCCAAGGAGACTAAGGACATGCTACTGTCTTTTATTCACTCACTTTTAAAAGTGTCTGAAGTGGTATGAACACCGGCAGACAGTTATTTCCATTATTCCCTATTCTGCAGGTGTTCTGTCTTCTCAATCACAATTTTAACAAATTTAGTATTATCAAATGAGTGCCGACTGATTTATAAAGACTTTAAATGCATAGACTCACTTTGCTGGGCCACAAATTTTCCAGCTGAGGTAGTAACATTTCTTCTCTCACGGAAGTAGCTTAAAGCAAAGAGGAAAATAGTTAACAGTTATTATCTTGAGTAAAGGATTAATAAGTAAAGACATACATTTTAGGGGGTAGAAAAACCAATATTTAAAAATAATTCTGATTTGAAATGAACACAATGCTCAAACTCCACAATTGTGTTCTTCTATATAACCTTAAAGGTATTTCATTAATTTTACAAGTATTTGCTTCTTACCTTTATAATTCACAGCAGTAAGTGAATTATTGTATGCATAGATGCCAGTCCTAACCAGTGAAAATAAAGAGGGTGAAACAAAATTTAAAAGGAAATTAATACAATCTGCTGCTTGAAATTTTTTTTTGTGTATACGTACATATATATGTATGTATATGTGTACATACATATACATAAGAGCCCCAGAAAAGGTAACCAAAAAAAAAAAAAAACAAACCCGTTGCCGTTGAGTTGATCTGGACTCATAGCAATCCTGCAGGACAGAGCAGAACTGCTCAAAAACAAAAAACAAAAAAGAGCTAGAAAATATATCTACGGGTAGTAACCCACACATACATACATATGCACATACACCTTTTTATTTCTGTACCTATCTATCTATGTATATACTTAAAAACATGAGTTCATACTGATACTTCCCAACAGCACAGGGTGCAGGGTATATTTTAGCCTATCCTCTTTCCTGACCTGCAATTCTTTCTCCTACAGTGAAAAGTCTGTTATTCATTATCTTCAACATATTTACTTATTTGTTGAATCGTTGTATACACATGGAGTTCCTGGGGAGTATGAATGGTTAACATGCTTGGCTGCTAACCAAAAGGTTGGTGGCTCAAGTCCACCCAAAGCACCTTGAAAGAAGGCCTGGTGATCTACTTCCAAAAAATTTGCCATTGCAAATCCTATGTAAAACAGTTGTATTCTACACATATGGAGTCACCATGAGTCAGAATCAACTCGATGGCAACTTTTTTTTTTTTTTAAGTATACATATAAACTAATTTCAGAACAGCTGCACTAATATTCCTCCAAGAAACAAATTTACTAACAAGATTTCAGAATTTGTGTATGGTTCTTTTTGTCATTATCTTTACAGTACCAAGTCAAAACATCAGTCTGGCTCTATGAACATAATATGAAAAGACCTTGAAGACCTAAAGATCCTACACTCTAGAGAAGAAATACTGCAGACAATTAATTAGAATACAACAAGATAACAGTTATTACAGAGTTAAACACTGTGGAAACAGAGGGTAATGGATATCTATTAGTATATGAAAGAGTTCTATCATTTCATGTTTAAACATTATTGTTACATCTGAATGTAAGGATCAGGACACTGCCCTTAACTTCTGTTAGAAAGAGATCTGCCAAGTAGAGACAGTCCATAAACACTAAATATTAAAAATAATTGAAACTTGTGCTTCAGCCCATGAAGAAGTAACTCCTGTGGGACTACTGCCACTACAAACAACTAGAAAAATGTTTAAAATATATGAAACAACTACTTTCAGATACTGCATGACAGACAGTGCTGGATGGTTACCTTAGAGAAAGACAACAAATAAGGGAATCCCTACAAATTCTCTGGATTCTGCCTAGAGTAATTTTCCAGAGAACAACACAGAGAGGGAAAACCCAAAAAGACCACGTCAGAGACTGGGACCAAGGTCAGAGAATTTGGAACACAGAGTAGCAAGGAGGGTAGTGTCCATAGAAAGAGTTTCAAAACTATGCATATAGTGGCCCCTGAGTCTTTGGCTTAGTACTAATTTATGAAGGCAGAGTGTTAAACTCTACAAGAGGAAGCAAACAACAACGGCTAGGGAAGAGCAATTATTGAAGTATTATAAGCTAAACATTTCCCTACAGCACACATAAGTCTAGGGAACATTCAAATTCCCAGGAGCCAGAGTGAGGACACCTCACTGAATGCATGGGGCATTTAGTAGTGTTATGGATTGAACTGTGTCCCCCAAAGAAGTATGTCAATTTGTCGAGGCTGTGATTCCCAGTATTCTGTGACTGTCCACCATTTTGTCATCTGATGTGATTTTCCTATGTGTTGTAAATCCAACCTCTATGATGTTAATGAGGCAGAATTAGAGGTAGTTATGTTAATGAGGCAGGACTCAATCTACAAGATCAGGTTGTATCTTGAGTCAATCTCTTGAGATATAAAAGAGAGATGAGAGCAGAGAGACAGGCGAACTTCATTGCCACTGAGCAAGAAGAGAGAGGAGCCCATGTCCTTTGGACCCAGGGTCCCTGCACTGAGAAGCTTCTAGACCAGGGGAAGATTGATGACAAGGACCTTTTCCCAGAGCTGACGGAGAGAAAGCCTTCCCCTGAAGCTGGCACCCTGAATTCAGACTTCTAGCCTCCTAGACCGTGAGAGAATACATTTCTCTTTGTTAAAGCCATCCATTTGTCATATTTCTATTATAGCAGCACTAGATAACTAAGACTAGTAGTGATCTCAGAAAGCCACATCTTGATTATTGTACCCAATTAGCATTAAAATATAGACTACACTAGGCTTGCCATAAAAAATAACTTAAAAACAAGCTTTGAAAGAATCAGTTTGATCCACAACTCCCTGCAATAACAAAGTCTGACACTATTCAAAAAAACTAAACAAAATCCAGCACACAAAAATATAGTCACAATGGAAACCACCCAATCAGTACTTACTAGACATGCAAAAAAGACACATGTGAATGATAAGCAGGGAAAAAACAGTCAATAGAAAGAGACCCAGAAATTACAACAGACATACAGAATTAACAGACAAGAATTTTAAAATAGATATTATAAATGTGGTTAATATGGTTTAAAGGAAAACATGAAAAAAAAGAAGGAAGAAACAGAAATTATAAAAAGATCTCAATTGGAACTTCCAGAAATTGAAAAATATAATATATGAAATTAAAATTTCTGTATAGAATTAATAAAAAATTAGAAAACTGCAGATTAGCAAAGCTGAAAACATCGTGTTGTGGACCGAACTGTGCTCCCTAAAAAGTTATATTGAAGTCCTAAACCCTATACCTTGAATGTGACCCTGTTTGGAAATAGGGTTTTTCTTTTGTTATGTTAATAAAATCATACCAAAGTGGGGTGGGTCCTATACCTAATCCCTCTGAGTGGTATCTTATAAAAATGGAAAATAGACATCGAAAGACTCACTCCCAAGTGAGGCTCCATCTACAAGCCAGGGAACATCAAGAAATGCCTGGGGTTGCCAGAAGCTGAGACCCATTGCCTTCAAGTCGATTCCAACTCACAGCAACCTAGAGGACAGATCAGAACTGCCAGAAGCCAAAAGATACTAGGAATGATCTTCTCCTAGAGCTGACAGAGCATTGCCCTGCCAACGTCCTGAATTCAGATTCCTCGTCTCCAAAGATGGGAAAATAAATTCCTATTTTTTAAAGCCACCCACTTAAGGGATTTGTGTTAGGGTACCACTAGGCAAACTAAGACAAAAAGCAATAGAAACTACACAAACTGAAACAAAGGAAAAAAATATCAATAAAGCCTCAGAAACCTGTGGTCATAACAATTAACCTAACATCTCAATAGACAGGGAAATAAAAAATATTTGAATATATTTTTGCCAAAATTTTCCAAATTTGATAAAAACTACAAATGCCCAGAACCAAAAAGTTCTACAAACTAAAAACAGAATAAACACAAAGTAAAGTACTCCAAACATATTATTATCATATTCCTGAACACAAAGCATAAAGAGAACACATTAAAGGCAGCCAGAGGAAAAAAAGATCTATATAGAGAAACAAAGAAAAGATTTACTACAGCCTTCTCATCACAAAATATGCAAGACAGAAGACAGTAGTACAAGAGCTTTAAAAAGCTACAAGAAAAAAATCAACCTAGAATACCATATCATACAAAAATAATTTTAAAAATGAAAGTAAAATAAAGACTTTTCAAACAAGCAACACTCAAAGAACTGGTTAACAGCAGAAATGCACTTCGTTCTGTTGTACATAGAATAACTATGAGTCAGAACTGCCTCAATGGCACCTACAACAACAACATGTGACTAAATATAAAACAAATTTCTTTCTCATTATTTAATTTCTTTAAAAGATAAATGCCTCTTATAACAAAAATAATAACAATATATTGTGTTTATAACATATGTAGAAGTAAAATATATTAAAAAACAGCAAAAAAAAGTGTAGACGGAAATGCAAATAAAGTGTTGCAAAGCTTTTAGATAATATTATTTGAGGGTAGACTGTTTAGAGAGGTGTAGAGCTAAACCAACAGCAGAGGTAAAATAAAATATTTTGAAAAATCATAATTCAAATAGTACAAGAAATGCAATTAAATATAAAGACATCTTCTGGCAACATAGCGCTCTAGACAGAAGCACCACGGCGTCCCCCCACAGCAAAGATCTGAAAAACTAACCCAAACAGAGAAAACAGCAATCGTGAAATCCTAAACATCGAATGAAGAGATAAAGAACTCAGCCAAGCACCAAATGGAATAAGAAACTGACAGAGAACAGAGAGCGAGGAGACATACATGCAGAGGTCCCCTATCAGCAAATGCAGCACAGATCCACCATGTTGGATTCTTATCAGAGACCAGCGAATAGGGGGTACGAGAAAGCAGCTTCACGGAGCTTCCAGCAGGAGACACAACAACTGTTAACTGGCAATATATGCTTTCCTATCCCCCACACTTCTTCACACCACTCGGCCTCCTCTGCTTCCCACGGCCACAGTCTATTGGCTGGGAAGCACCAGCTACTTGGATGCCACCTGCCCGCACTGGCCAACTCCGAGTGCCATCTGTTGGCTGCTGGTGTTGCTTTTTTCTGCTTCTTTTGATTTCTTCCTTACCTCTCACCACTTCCCCCTCCTTTTGCTCAAATACCTGGCTCTGTGTGCCATCTTTGCTTCTTCCTGAGGGGCTGCGGAGCTCTGTTCAAGTGTGGAACTGCCTCACAGTCTTCCTGCCACGCTGGTGGGATCCCGGGGCCTTTTTTTTTTTTTTTTTTTTTAATTGTTGTACTTTAAGTGAAAGATTATTTTTCAAGTTAGTCTCTCATTCAAAAATTTATACATACATTGTTTGTTTGTTTTCAATTCTTTGTTTTCTTTGTCTTTTCTCAAGTTGGGAGCCTGTTCTGGCCAGGCAGTGCTGCATGGCTTGGGAACTACCCCCTCAACATCTGCAAACGCGCAGAGGGATCCCTGAGGGCACTTCTTTTTTCGTGTTTTTCTTTTCTTTTGTTTTTTGGGGGGTTTTTCTTCTTCTTTTTTTTTTAATGTTTTCTTTTCCCAATTTTTCCCTTTTTGTCTTTCTTCATTACTCAGTTTCTCATCTCTCTATACCTTCCTTCTCTTCCTATCCCCTTGATACCTGGCACTGAACACCTCTACGCCTCCTAGCCAGGCTGTACTTCAACGCCTGGGAACAAATTCCCCAGACCTTGTAGCCACACCAGTGGGAACCCTGGGAGCTTTGCTGTTCTTTTTTTCTTTCTAATTTTTATTTATTCATTCTTTTCTTTTCTTTTTTTTCCTTCTTCTTACCCTTTTTGTTTTTCTCCATTTCATAGTCTCTCATCTCTCCACTCCAATGGCTAGCTCCCCTAGCACTCTTTTTTATTTGTTTCTATGATTTAGGCTCCTGTTCCTCTCTCCTCTCTCCCATACACATCTTAGCTCCACACATCACAATCTTCCGCCTCCATCCTGCTTACCTGCACCGTGCAATTAACATCACACCACCAAGCAGCACAGGCACAGCCTACCAGAACCGGCCCTGGACTGATTGCTGACCCACCCTGGGGCTGTAGTAAGTGCCACAAACAACCCATACCAGCAACTCCTCTTCAGCAAGACCTGCCCTGCTGTACCATATCTGAGCAACTGACCCTGCCAATTGGAGAAGAAGACAAAAAGTATCGTGCCCACAGATGAGCAAACAACAAAGAACACACAGCCCACCTGCTCAGCTATAGCCAAATAAATTTTAGAAAAGGACAAAACAAACAAATCTACAATCAATAAACAAGAAAAATAACTACTGAATGCCCCAAAGACAGCAGACAGTATCAAAACATTTACAAAAATAGGAAAGAATGGTTTCAGTAGGCATCCAAAATAAAACACCGATGATTTTCCAGCAGAAGAAAAGGCACTAGAACTACCTGATAGGGAATTCAAAACTCTAATACTCAGAATTATCCAAGAGTTGAAGCAAAAAGCAGACAAAAATAAGGAAAAAATAGACAAATTCATGGAAAAGGCAGACAAATTCAAGGAAAATACAGACAAAAAAAAAAACAGAATTCAGGAAAATAATGAAGGAACAAAATGCCAAAATAAATTCACAACTAGAAATCATGCAAAAACAACCACTAGAAATCCAAAAGATAAACAACAAGATTTCAGAAACGGACAGTGTCATAGAAGGGCAGAGGAGCAGATTTGAAATGGTGGAAGACAGGATAAGCGGAATTGAAGACAAACACTTGGATACAACTCTGTTTGAGGAAAAATTAGAAAAAAGAACGAAGAAAAATGAAGAGACCCTGAGAATTATGTGGGATAAAACCAAAAGCAAAAATCTGCAAGTGATCAGAGTTCCACAACAGGGAAAGAAAACAGAAGACACAAAGAGGATCACTGAAGAATTACCAACAGAAAACTTCCCCAATAACATGAAAGATGAAAAGATGACCATCTAAGAAGCTCAATGGACCCCATATAGGATAGACCCCAAAAGAAAATCACCAAGGCATATCATAATCACACTCACCAAAACCAAAGACAAACAAAGAATACTGAGAGCAGCTCGAGAAAAACAAGAAGTCACATACAGAGGAGAAACAATAAGACTAAGGTCAGATTACTCGGCAGAAACCATGCAGGCAAGAAGGCAATGGGATCACATATATAAAATCTTGAAAGAAAAAAATTGCCAGCCAAGAATAATATATCCTGCAAAACTCTCATTCAAATATGATGGTGAAATTAGGTCATTTCCAGATAAACAGAAATTAAGGGACTACATAAAAAACCAAATTTACGAGACTTATTAAAGGAATTCCTTCGATCACAGAACAAACGATATCAGACCACAGGCTGAATATAGGACACAGGATTGTACCAGCCAGATACCAACCTAGGAAATGAACTCTTAAAGACTATGCGAAACCAAAAGAATTACAAAAGGGAACCAGAAAGGTTACTCCGTAAATGGCAATAGCGTTCAGAATAATAAAAGAGGGAATAAACAGTGTAGATACATAACCTTCTAATGCAGAGGAAGGCAAGGTGATACCAAGTAATAGTAGACTGGTTCAATTCCAGGAAGATAAGGGTAAATTTCATGGTAACCACAAAGAAAGTTAACAAAACTACTCATCAAAATAAAGAAGAAAAACATAAAGTCTCAGTAAAAACAAAACCTACAAAAACAAAAGAAATGAAAAAAAAATCCACAAACAAAAGGAAATCAGCACAGAAGAGTAAGAGGAACAAAACTGGAGGACATTATGCTGAGTGAAATAAGTCAATCACAAAAGGACTAATATTATATGAGACCTCTACTGTATAACTCATGTAAAAGTTTACACACAAAAAGAAACAATCTGACTTCCGGCAAAATGGCGCTCTAGGCAGAAGCACCACACCATCCCTCCACAGCAAAGATCCGAAAAACTAAGCTGAACACAGTAAACAACAATACTGAAACCCTAAAACATCAAATGAAGAGATAAAGAACTCAGCCAAGCACCAAATGGAGTGAGAAAACTGACAGAGAACGGAGAGCGAGGAGAGGTTCATGCAGAGGTCGCCTACCAGCTAATGCAGCGCTGATCCACCATCTTGGACTCCTATCGGAGACCAGCAAACGGGGGTACGAGAAAGCAGATTCACAGAGCTTCCAGGGGAAAACAAAACAACCGGTAATTTGCGATACACGCTTTCCCACCCCCCACACTTCTTCAACCCGACTCGGCCTCTTCTGCTTCCTGCGGCCACAGTCTCTTCTATGGGAACCACCGGCTGCTTTGATTCCACACACCTGAATGGGCCAGCTCTCTGAGTGCCATTTGCTGGCTGCTGGTGTTGCTTTTTTCTGCTTCTGTTGATTTCTTCCTTACCTCTCACCACCTCCCCCTCCTTTCGCTCAAATACCTGGCTCCGTGCGCCATCTTTGCTTCTTCCGGGGGGGCTGCAAAACTCCGTTTGAGTGTGGAGCTGCTTCCCGGTCTGGGCTGCCGCACTGGTAGGATCCTGGGGCTTTTGTTCATTTGTTTGTTTTGAATTGTTAGATTTCTTTTCCTTTTCTTGAGTTGGGAGCCCGTTCTCACCAGGTGATGCTGTGTGGCTTGGAGCTACCCCCTCGGCTTGCACAGACGTGCAGAGGAATCCCTGAGGGCATTTCTTTTTCGTTATTTTTTTTTCTTTCTGTTTTTGAGGGACTTTTCTTGTTTTTTTCTTTAAATTTGTTTTGTGTTCTTTTCCCTCTTTTATCCTTTTTGTCTTTCTTCATTACTCAGTTTCTCATTGCTCTTTATCTTCCTTCTCTTTCTCTTCCCTGAATACCTGGAGTTGTATACCTCTACGCCTTGTAGCCCGGCTGTACTGCAACAACAGAGAACAACATCTGCAGACTTCATACCCGCACCGGTGGGATCCCTGGGAACTTTGCTGTTCTTTTCCCTTTCCAATTTGTATTTATTCATTCATTTCTTTTCTTCCTCTTCCCCTTTTTGTATTTCTCCATTTCAGTCTCTCATCTCTCCAGTCCAATGGCAAGCTCCCCTAGAATTCTTTTTTGTTTGTCTGTATGCTTTTGGCTCCTGATACTCTCTCCTCTCTCCCATATCCATCCTAGCTCCACACATAACAATCTCCCTGCTACGTCCTGCGTACCTGCACCGTGCGCTTAACATCACACCACCCAGCAGCACACACACGGCCTACTGGAACCTGCCCTACACTGATCACCAACCCGCCCTGGTGGCTGTAGTAAGTGCCACAAACAACCCGTCCCAGTAACTCCTCTTCAGCTAGAACTGCCCTGCCGAAGCATATCGAATGACTGACCCTCCCAATTGGAGAAGGAGGCAAAAAGTACTGTGCCCACACACAAGCAAACAACAGAACACACAGCCCGTCTGCTCAGACATAGCCAAACTAAAAAAAAAGGGGGGACAAAACAAATAAATCTACAATCAATAAATCAGAAAAATAACTACTGAATGCCCCGAAGACAGCACACAATATCAAAACATTTGCAAAAACAGGACAGGATGGTTCCAGAAGGCATCCAAAATAAAACACCAGATGACCTTCCAGTGGAAGAAAAAGCACTAGAACTACCTGATAGGGAATTCAAATCTCTAATACTCAGAATTCTCCAAGAGCTGAAGGAAAAAGCAGACAAAAATGAGGAAAAAATAGACAAATTCATGGAAAATACAAACAAAAAATTGCAAGC
>NW_004444195.1:2065113-2077159 GCF_000243295.1 Trichechus manatus latirostris
AAAAAAAAAAAAAAAGAGACCAGATGTCCTGGCCTAAAGGAGACTGGAGAAACCCCGAGAGTATGGCCCCCGGACACCCTTTCAGCTCCGTGGTGAAGTCACTCCCAAGGTTCACCGTTCAGACGGGGATTGGACAGCCTCATAAAACAAAACAGGACTAATGAGGCAAAGCAGAACAGGGACAAGGACTAGAAGGCAGGAGGGGACAGGAAAGCTGATGATAGGGAACCCAAGGCTGAGAAGGGGCAGTGTTGACATGTCATGGGGTTGTTAACCATTGTCATAGGGCAATATGAGTACTAACTGTTTAATGAGAAACTATTTGTTCTGCAAACCATTACCTAAGGTGAAATAAAAAAAAAATTATCTATATGAGATCAAATTGACAACAGCAACTCAAAAGGTCTGATGGGAAGCCTAGGGGACAGTGAGTTGAAGATAATTGTGATGGAATAATTTGGAAAAGGATAGTGAGAATAGTAGCACAACTGGAAGAATGTAATCAATGTCACCGAATTGTACATGTAGAAACTTTCAAAATGGTGTAACTCTGGCTGTGTATATTTTTACCAAAAAAAAGTCCTCAAGGTCGAGAAGGGAGAATGTTGACATGTTGTGGGGTTGTTAACCAATGTCATAAAACAATATGTGTACAGACTTTTTAATGAGAATCTATTTGTTCTATAAACCTTCATCTAAAGTACAATAAAAAAATTTAAAAAATATATATAAAGACATATAGGTTAAAATCAAAAGGATGTAAAAATATACAAACATTAAGCATAAGAAAGGTAATTAATGTTAGATAAACCAGAATTCAGAATAACAAATATTACTAAGGATAAACAGGAACATTTAATAATAAAAAGATAAAATCATCAAAAAAATAGAACCCGAAAAAGTATGACAACAAAGCTTCAAAACATAACGAAGCAAAAACTTACAGATTTAAAAGGAGAAAAAGATAAATTCATAATTATAGATTGTGAACTTGCCTTTTTCTCCTTTTAAATCTTACAGGATCCTAATATGACAGAGTACAACAGATTTGAATATTCCTTTGTCAGTAACTGATTAAAAATTCACCAAGATGAACCATATTCTGGATCATAAAGCAATTCTCAATGAATTTAAAGGGACTGAAATCATAAAGAATTATGTTCTCTGACAACCACTAGAAATAAATTAGAAATCAAAAACCGAAAGATATGTGAAAAATCCACAAAATATTAAGAAATTAAAGAACATAATTTTAAATAGCTTGATTCAAAGAAAAATGAAGAGAGACATTAAAAAACTGAAGAAAACCTGAACTTTGTTTTAAAATCAGAATTGTTGGGATATAGCCAAAATAATATTTATTGTTATTTGTTAGGCACCGGCAAGTCGGTTCCAACACATAACAACCCTACAGGACGTAGCAGAACTGCCCCATAGGGTTTTCAAGGAGTGGCTAGTGGATCTGAACTGCCGACCTTTTGGTTAGCAGCCAAGCTCTTAATCGCTATGCCATCAGGGCTCCAAATAATACTTAGTGGGACATTTATGGATTCTAAATGCTTCTGTTATTTAAAAAAAAAAAAAAAAAAAAGTTTTAAATCTTTGATTTTATCTTAAGAAACTAAAAAAAAAAAAAAAACACAAAGAGAGAGCGAACAAAACCCCAAATAACTAAAATAAGGAATTAATGAAGAACAGAAATCAACAAACTATAACACAGAAAAAAGAAAAAAAGCATTGTAAACAAAAGCTGATTCTTTCAAAAAAAATAGATAAAATTGAAAAACCTCTAGCAAAACTAACCAGGAAGAAAAAAAAAGGAGGAGGAGGAGACAGAACACACAAATTATCAATATCTGGAACGAAAGAAGGGCTATAACTACAAATCCAACAAAAAATAAAAGGATAATTATAGATTATTTTTAAAACTTTAGGCCAAAAAAATGAAAAAACTCAGATGAAACTGACATATTTCATGAAAGACACGAAATACCAAATCTGACACAAAAATAAAACAGAAAATCTTAATACCCTATATGTATTACAGAAATTGAAGTCAGTAATTAATCATCTACCACAAAGAACCAGATATTTCACTGGTTAATTCCACCAAACATTTAAGGAAGAAATAATACCCTACACAAACTCTTTCAGAAATTAGAAGAGAAGGGAGTACTTCTCTCTGAGGCCAACATTGTTCTGATACCCAAACTAGTCAAAAACAAAACCTCAGAAAAGATTTATCATGAACATAGAGGCAAAACTGCTAACAAAATACTATCAAATCAAACCCAACAACATATTTAAAGGATAATACATTATGGCCAAATGTGATTTACCCCAGGAAAGCAAAGTTGGTTTAACATTGGGAAAAAATCAATCTAATTCACCAGATCAACAAAATAAAGAAGAACATTCAAATGACCAAACAATTGATCCAGAAAAACCAACTGGCAACAGGACAAAGACCTCAGCAAGTTAAGAACAGAAGAAAACTTCTTCAACTTGAAAAAGAGGAATTTATGAAAAATCTGTTGTTATTGCAATGTTAGCTGCCTTTGAGTCAATTCCAACTCATGGCGACCCCATGTGTGCAGAGTAGAAATGCTCCATAATGTTTTCAAGGCCGTGACCTTTTGGAAGCAGATCGCCAGCCCTGTCTTCCGAGTTGCCTCTGGGTAAGTTCAAATTAATAACCTTTCAGCTAGTAGTTGAGTGCTTAACCATTTGCACCACCAATCTACATCATACTTAATGATGAAAGACTGAATGGCTTGTCCTTAAGATTGGAAGCAAGTCAAGGTGGTCTGCTCTCACCACTTCTATTCAACATTATTTTGGAAGCCCTAGCCAATGCAATAAAGCAATTGAAAGAAACAAAGGGCATATAAATTGAAAAGAGGTAAAATTACAGTTATTCACAGATAATATGATCTTATAAGTTGAAAATCCTAAAGAATCTACCAAAAAGCTTCTCAAACTATTAAGTAAGTCCAGTAAGGTCCCAGGATAAAGGAAACATATTAACAAGAAAGAAAAAAAAAAAAAAGAAAAGCATCTCGATATGCTGGCAAAATGAATAACTGAAGAAATAATCTAAAAATATAACTCCTTTTACAACAGCATACAAAGTCATGAAATACTAAAGGGTAAACGTAATCTAAATATGAACAGGACCTACACACTGAAAACCATAAAACATTATTGAGAAAAATTAAAGAAATAAAAATAAATGGAGAGACAGGTACAGCATGTTCATGGATTAGAAGGCTCAATATTATCAAGATGTCAATTCTCTCCATACTAAATATAATAGAGTCTATACAATCTCAAGCAAGATGTCAGTAGGCTCTTCTTAATAGAAATTAACAAGCTGATCCTAAAATTTACATGCAAATACAAATGACCTAGAATGGTCATAACTTTTAAAAGAACAACAAAATTGGAAGACTTGTACTATATAATTTCAATAGTCAAACTACAACTACAGTAAATAAATCAATGTGGTAATGGCAAAAACTTGTTGTTGTTAGTTGCTGTTGAGTAGATCCAACTCATGGCAACCCCACGTGTCCAAAAGTAGAATTACTCCATAGGGTTTGCAAGGCTGTGACCTTTTGGAAGCAGACTGCCAGGACTGTCTTCTGAGGCACCTCTGGGTGGGTTCAAACAGCCAACCTTTCAGCTCGTGGTGGAGAACGTAACTGTTTGTGCCACCAAGGGACTCCATGGCAAAAGCAGAACCATATAAATCAGTGGACCAGCTAGGAAAGTCCACATATAGTCCTATACATCTGTGGTCCACTGATTTTTTAAAAAGTTGATTCAATGGAAAAGGATAATCTTTTCAACAAAGTTGCTGGAGCAACAAGATATCTCTATGGAAAAAAGTGAATATCAACGTGTACCTCAGACCATACATAAAAACTAATCCAAAATGGGAGTTTAGACCTAAATGTTAATGCTAAAACTCTAACACATCTAAAAGAAAACATACAAAATATTTGTAACCTTTGAGCAGGCAAAGATTTCTTAAACAGGACACAAAATCCAAAACCCATAGAAGAAAAACTGAAAAGTTGGACCTTATCAAAATTAAAAATTTACAGTAGTATCACATTATTTCTCACAAATAACTTGTATGAACTATATAAAAACAACTCTTACAAACCAGTAATAAGAAAAAAATCCAATTTATAAATGGATAAAATTTGAATAGATACTTCACAAAAGAAGTTATATGAATATGTGACACCACTGTTGCTGTTGTGTGCTGTCAAGTCGACTCTGACTCACAGTGACCCTATATGACAGAGTAGAACTGCTCCATACGGTTTCCTAGGCTACATATCCATTAAAAAGGCTAAAGTTTTAATAAAGGTTGACGATATCAAGCATTGGAGAATATATGGAACAACTGATGCTGCTGTTATTAACTGTTGTCAAGTTGACTCTGACTCATGGCAACAAGATTTAAATACTGCTGGTAGGAATGTAAAAGGCTATATCCACTTTGGAAAACTGCTTGGCAGTTTCTTATAAAGTTTAACATTCAACTAACTTAAGATCCAGCTTTATTCTCAACAATCAAACACCGTTGAAACAACCCAAATGTACATCAACAGGTGACTGGATAAACAAACGGTAGTATATGGACCAAAGGTAATAATACTCCACTAAAATAAATAAATAAATAAACCTACTAAAAAGACACAACGCTGAGTAGAAGTCAGACACTAAAGAGTATATACTATATGATTCTGTATAAGGGTGTGAGAGAGGATCTACTATAAGAGAGCACCAGGAAACTCAGGGGTGAGGGACTGTTCTGTTTCATGATTGTGGTGATAATTTTATAGGTTCATATGTCTTTCAAAACTCATCAAATTATATTCTTTAAATGGATACAGTTTATTATACATATATTATACATCAAAAAGTGTTGTTTAAAAAAAGAATTTAGCCAACTTACTGTTTATAGGGTTGATATATAAAATGTAAGCTACATTTGTAAATATCAGCAAAGATAAAATATTAAAAATGATATGATATATAACAGCATCAACAAATATTAAAACCTAGAATTAAATCTAACAAAGATTTGCAAGACCTCAACTAGACATTACTGAAAAACTTATAGTAAACCTAATTAAATGAAGATATATATATATATAAAAGAATGAATACAGCAAAGGCATCAATTAAAAAAACAAACAAACCCACTGCCATCGAGTCGATTCCAACCCTACAGGACTGAGCAGAACTGCCCATAAGGTTTCCGAGGCTATAAATCTTGACCGAAAAAGACTGTCACATCTTTCTCCCAAGGAGCAGCTGGTGGGTTTGACCTGCTGACCTTTCAGTTAGCAGCTGAGCCCTTTTAACCACTGTGCCACCCTCCCTCCTTATATTAATCTGTAGAGTCAGTGTAATCCCAATAAAGAGTTGCATGTTTTGTGTGTCTGTGTGTGTGTATGTGTGTGTGTGTAATAAGACAAGCTGATTCTAAACCAAACCCATTGCCGACGAGTCGATTCCAACTCATAGAAACCCTACAGGATAGAGTAGAACTGCCCCCATAGGGCTTCCAAGGCTGTAAATCTTTATGGACACAGACTGCCACATTCTTCTCCTTCAGAGCAGCTGGTGGGTTTGAACCAGAAAGGGTAAAGAATAATTAAGAAATGTTTGAAGAATAATGTCTTAGTCATCTAGTGCTACTACAACAGAAATACCACAAGTGGATGGCTTTAACAAAGAGAAATTTATTTCCTTACAGTAAAGTAGGCTAAAAGTCCAAATTCAGGGTATCAGCTCCAGGGGAAGGCTTTCTCTCTCTCGGCCTTCTCATCAGTGTTCCCCCGGACTAGGAGCTTCTCGGCGCAGGGACCCCGGTCCAAAGGACACGCTCTGCTCCCGGCACTGCTTTCTTGATGGTATGAAGTCCCCCTGTCTCATTGCTCACTTCTGTCTTTTATATCTCAAGAGATTACCTCAGGACACAATCCAGTCTTGTAGATCAGGTCCTGCCTTACTAACACAACTGCCACCCATCCTCCTTCATTAACATCATAGAGGCAGGTTTACGACATACAGGAAAATCACACAGTACCAGGAATCATGGCCTAGCTGAATTGATACACACATTTTTTGGGGGACATAATTCAAACCATGACAAATAAGGTGAGAAGACATGCTCTACCAGGTATCAGGATTTACTATAAAACTATAATAATTAATAGCAATGGAGAAAAAATTGAAGTTGTCAATGATTTAATTCTGCTTAGATTAACAACCAACATCTATAGAAGGAGCAGTCATAAAATCAAATGACATTTTGCATTAGGCACATCTGCTGCAAAAGACCTCTTTAAAGTTTTAAAAAGCAAAGATGTCACTTTGATGACTAAGGTATCTCTGACCTAAGCCATAATCTTTGCAATCACCTCATATGTATGCTAAAGATGGACAATGAAAAAACAAGACAAAAGAGCTGATGCATTCAAATTATGATGTTGGCAAAGAATACTGGCTATACTATGGACTGCCAGAAAAACAAACAAATCAATCTTAGAAGAAAGACAATACAGAATGCTCCACAGAAGTGAGGACAAGGAGACTTCATCTTGCATATTTTGGACATGCCATTAGGAATGACCAGTAGCTAGAAAGGGACATCATGTTTGGTAGAGAATCAGTGAAAACAAAGGGAACCCTCAATGAGATGGACTGACACAACAGTCACAAAATGGACTCAAACATACCAAAGATCATGGAGATTACACGGGACTGGGCAATATTTCACCTTATACATAAGGATGCCATGGATGGAAGCTAATTGGGAGGCAATTAACAACAAAAACACAGTAATATTGTTACTACTGATAAAGGGATGTGGTGGCACAGTGATTAACAGCTACGTCTGCTAACCACCAGCTGCTCCTGGGAAACCCTATGGGAGGGTTCTACTCTGTCCTGTAGGGTCACTATGAGTCGAAATTGACTCGACAGCAATGGTTTTTGTTTTGTTTTGTTTTGTTTTTGGATAAAAGGATACTGATAAAGGAATAGATAAACAGACTAGTGAAGTAGAATAGAGAACCTAATTGTCATTTAAAACAAAGACATCAATATAGAGCAAAGGGGAAAGCAGGTCTCAGTTAGGTATCCATATGGAATAAAATGACACTTTATCACTATCTCAGAGCTCACAAAGAAATCAATTTAAGATAGATTATAAATCCCAGTGGTATAGGCCAAACAATAAAGCTTCTTGAAGATAATACTGAATACCTTCATGTATCTTAAAAAGGAAACAAAAAGTTCTAACTCTAAAGGAAAATACTGGTAAATACAACTAAAATAAAATTAAGAACTATTCATTAAAAGTCACCAGTAAGGAATAAAAAAGCAATATGCAGCGATGGAGAAGATATATCCAACAAAGGGTTCATACCCCAGAGTATATGAATAACTCTTAAAAAACCAGTAGGAAAGATAGGAAATGCAGTTCAAAACAAAAACAAAAAATAAAGGACTTAAATAGGCACCATACAAAAGATTTAAATATACTAAAAGGTGTTCAACCAAGTTAGCCATCAGAAAACGCAAATTAAAACCAAGTGAAATACTATTACAACCAAACGTTGTTGAGGGTATGAAACAAGAGGGATGCACATACACTGCTGGTGGTAATATAAATTACTATAACCATTTTAGAACTGTTCTGCATTATCTACTTAAGTGGAAGATATGCATATCCCATGACCCAGCCAGTCTACAGACACACATCTAGATACACTCCAAGAGAAACCAGAAAATGTTTGTCAGCATGCAAATAGAAAAATTGTGGGAGATTCAAACCGAGGAATACTACTCAACAATAAAAGCATCAAACTGACACGCAACAACATAGGTGAATCTCAAAAACATGTTGAGTGAAAGATGCCAGACATAAAATACTGTATGCTGTATGATTCCATTTATATAAAATTCTAGAACGGGCAAAAGTGACTTATAGTGAGATCAACAGTTGCCTTGCCCAGAGAGTGGGAGAATTTACTGCAAGTGGGCAAAAGAGAGTGTTTTAAGGTGATGGAAACATTCTATATCTTGATTGTAGTTGCAGTCATGTGGGTGTATGTATTTGTCAAAACTCATCAACCTATGTGCTTAAAATGAGTGCATTTTATTGTATGCAAACTATCTAAATAAAATTTATTTGTGTGCATGTAAATATATATGTATGTATATAAAGAAAACCCACTGCTGTTGAGTCGATTCTGACTCATAGCGACCCTATATATATAAAATACTGGGCAACATTGAGGATATGACATATCTATCCATGATAAAATGAATATCATGCTATATTCATACAATGAAACACTCAACAGCAATGAAAACGAACAACCACAGGCGCCAACATGAAGGAGTCTCACGAAGTTAAGCAAAAGAAACCAGACATAAAAGAATACCCACTGTATGACTGCATATATTAAAGAAAAAGTCCACAAAACAGGCAAAACTATAGTATCTGGCACATAAGAGGTAAAACATTTGTAAAAAGCAACAAAAGTTATCATTATTTAAAGTCAGAAAAGAGGTAGCCTTTGGCAGGAAGTTTACTAGTTGGTTAAAAAAATAAAATTCACCTTTTATTTTTCTCATTATCTCCAGATTCTTGATACTTTTATACAGCTGTAATTATTTTGATATATTTGTATATTACTGACACAGGTAAATTATATTAATGATTTGAACCCTCAAATGGAATGGCTCTCCTATTTCTGTATCTCTGGTAACTTGCACTAGTAATAAATATTGCTAACTCTTATTCAACATTTACTATATAGAGACAAAGGTTTAAGAATTTTACATATATTACCTAATAGCTAAAACACCCTAAGAGGTAAGAGCCATTATTATCTACATTTTTTAAAGAAGTTAATCGACACTCAGATAACTGACTTACCCAGGATCAACAGCTCATAAGTAACTGCTTTGACATTCAAACCCAGACACTCTAGTGTTCTAAATCACAATGCTTGATAAAAATTCAACAGGAACTCAGTGAAAAAATAAATTAATTCAAAAAAGATTCTGAATTATTTAAAGTACATCCATTGCTCGTATTTTTGAGCAGTATTTTGTTGATTTTACTATCATCCATACAAAATTTAAAAAAAAAAAAGTTGGGGATGACTTACTATTTCACTATGCAATATCCACCTGCAAGCAATTAGCAAATCTTTCACGCAAGTTCATTTGATTTGCTATTAGATGAAAGGTTAGCTCAATATAAGAAACAAGTCATTTTGAAAAGGGGTGGTTAGCAATGTATATTCTCATTTATCTATGAATAATAATCAAAAACTGCCCTATAATCTAAAATCTATTGTTGAATATACCATGAAATGCCAAAAGAACAAACAAATTTGACTTGGAAGCAATAAAGCCAGAATGCTCCTTAGAAGCAAGGATGGCGAGACTTCATCTCATGTACTTTGGACATGTTATCAGGAGGGACCAGTCCCTGGAGGACATTATGCTTGGTAAAGTAGAGCACCGGCAAAGAAGAGGAAGACCCTTGATAAGATGTATTGACACAGTGGCTGCATCAATGGGCTCAAGCATCACAGCGATTGTGAGGATAGTGCAGGACCAGGCAGTGTTTCCTTCTGTTGTACATAGGGTCACTATGAGTTGGAACTGACTCGACAGCACCTAGCAACAACATTGTGCACAAAGTATTATGTTAGGGGATTTATATATCTATACCTCATATTTCACCCTCAGAACAGCCTTATCAGGTAGGACTTGGTGTTTTAGTACTACAAATAAAGAAACAGAGACTCTATCAAGCCAAGGCCCACAGTTTAAAAGAGGAAAAGCTGGCATTCAAGATCAAGTTTGCCTTTAGTGCAAAGCTGAGGAGGTTTTTTTCCCTTCTTTCTCCTATTTTCCACCCTAGTTTCTCATCAGCTGCCCTGAAAAATGGGAGATGCATCTGAGGAGGCAAGGCCAAGATGGTGGGGAACTCAGATGCTTCCTGTGGTCCCTCTTACAACAAAGACCTGAAAAAACAACTGAAGTGATTATCTATGACAATCCAGGAGCCCTGAATATCAAAGGCAAAGTTGAGGAATCAGACTGAGAGGCAGGGGGAGGGAGATACAGATCCGAAGCAGTGAGGAATTGCCAAACCGGACCCAGCAGGAGCCGGCACCCTTCAGGCCGGATCAGCTTGCGTGCATGATGAGGCAAGCAATAGCACTCGGGAGGCGTTTTCCACATCAGGAGACACCTAGTAGCAGAGAATCTACTCGGGCATCCAGAACCAGTGAAAAGCAGCGTGTCAATCGGCAAAAGATAAGTACTTGTGTCTGGTTTACTGCACACGTCAAAAAACATCCCCTTTGGGAAAAAACCTCTTTCCCATTTACCTCCCCACCCTCTGCTCTGCACCAGGTCCTGGGCCAGCTTCATCAATGGCCGAGTCCCCTGGGCCAGAAGTAGGACCCCTCACGTGCCCTGAGCCATTCTCCCGGCCTTGAAGAGGGAACAAATTAATAAACAGGGAAAAAATAATCTGTCGGCTCCTCTAAGCCACGAACTCAGGGTAGGCACAGCTTCTTTGCCTAGGCACAGGCATAAGGGGTCCATGGATCCTGAATGCCTTTCACACCTGCATAGACCTGTGTGGGCCCATTTCAACAGCGTAGGCCCTCTTTACCACAGTACAACAGGGTATATACCTGAAGTCAGCTATATGGTGAATGGTAGGTTCATGACATTTGACACTGCTCTGCCCATTAAGAAGGGGCTTCACCTACCCACATCAGGGGCCTGAGGACTGGTGGGAACTCCCATGCCACCCAGCCACCTGAGACAGGGGTACAAGAATAAGTGGAGTCCCCCAGTCCTTAAAGCCAACAGCACTGGGTGCTCATAGTCTAGCTGAAAAACCTACCCACCTATGCGCTCTAGAGAACAGGGATGTGCTTTCCTCCCAGACACTCAGGGGCAGCTGTCAGCCCCCTGCCTTGTTCAGCACATGACCCCTACTGCAGCGACATACCTGTGCCTACACCAATCACCCATTCCTGTCTGGAACTATAAGTGAGAGCCTGCACCACACACTTGGAGACTGACTACCTGGACACCTGAGCTGAACTCATACAAGAAGAGTAAACAGACTCATGGGCTCACATACCTACTAACAGCTGTAAGCACCTAGTGACAGGATGTTACAGCTTGAAAGGCACCAATATTCAAACAAGCTCACACAAGCAGCCTAATTGGGTATATCAAAACAAAACAAAACAAGAAGCTAGGACACAGTAAGCAAACATAAAATAAATAAATATAATAACTTATTGATGGCTCGAAGACAACTGTCAATATAAAATCACAATAAGGAGGCAGACCATGATGGCTTCAGCAAGCTCCCAAAATAAAGAATCAAGAAATTTTCTGGAGGAAGAGAAGTTCTTGGAATTCCCAGAGGCAGAATATGAAAGATTAATATACAGAACTCCTCAAGAGATTAGGAAGAAGATAATTCAAAACATAGAACAAGCTAAGGAACACATACACAAAGGAACAGAGGATCTTAAGGTTATTCAAGAGCATAATGACAAATTTTATAGGCCTCAAGAATCCATAGAGAGACAGTAATCTGAAATCCAGAAGATTAATAATAAAATTTCAGAATTAGACAACTCAATAGACAGTCATAGGAGAAGAATTGAGGCAACAGAAGTCAGAATTTGTAAGATTGAAGATAAAGCACCTGACACCAACTTATTTGAGGAAAACTCAGATAAAAGAATTTTAAAAAAATGAAGAAACCCTAAGAACTATGTGGGACTCTATCAAGAGGAATAACCTACGAGTGACTGGAGTACCAGATCAGGGGCGAGGGGGAATAACAGAAAATACAGAGAAAATTGTTGAAGATTTGTTGACAGAAAATGTCCCTGATATCGTGAAAGATAAGAAGATATCTATCCAAGATGCTCATCGAACCCCACATAAGGTAGAT
>NW_004444195.1:2078591-2089590 GCF_000243295.1 Trichechus manatus latirostris
AAAAAGAAAAAAATTAAAAATTTTGGAAACTGAACACCTTGCTCAAAAACTACTGGGTTATAGTAGAAATTAAGGATGGAATAAAGAAATTCACAGAATCAAATGAGAATGAAAACATATTCTACCAGAACCTTTGGGACACAGCAAAAGCAGTGCTCAGAAGTCAGTTTATAGCAATAAATGCACATACTCAAAAAGAAGAAAGGACCAAAAGCAAAACATTAACCCTACAACTTGAACAAGTAAAAAGAGGGCAGCAAAAGAAGCCCCCAGGCACCAGAAGAAAGGAAATAATAAGAATTAGAGAAGAATTAAATGAATTAGACAATAGAAACACAATTGAAAAAGTTAACAAGACCAAAACCTAGGTCTTTGAAAAGATCGACAACATCAATAAACCACTGGACAAACTGACAAAAGAAAAACAGGAGAGGAAGCAAATACCCCATATAAGAAATGAGATGGGTGATATCATAACAGACCCAAGTGAAATTAAAAGAATCATAACAGAATACCCAGAAAAACTGTACTCTAACAATTTGAAAACCTAGAGGAAATGGACAAATTTCTAGAAACTCACTACCGACCTAAACTAACATTAACAGAGGTAGAACAACTAAATAAACCTAAAACAAAAGAAAACAGTGTAAAGGTAATTAAAAAAACTCCCAACAAAAAAAGCCCTGGCCCTGTCCGTGTCACTGGAGAATTCTACCAAACTTCAGAGAAGAGTTAACAGCACAACTACTAAAGGTATTTCATACCTCACACCATGCACAAAAACTAACTCAAAATGGATCAAAGGCCTAAATATAAAATCTAAAACAATAAAGATCACAGAAGAAACAATAGGGACAAGGCTTGGAGGCCTAATACATGGCATATACAGAATACAAACCCTAAGAAACAATGCACAAACAGCACAAGAGAAACTAGAGAACTGGAAGCTCCTAAAAATCACTTTTTGTCTTAGTCATCTAGTGCTGATGTAACAGAAATACCACAAGTGGCTGCCTTTAACACAGAGAAATTTATTTCCTCACAGTAAAGTAGGCTAAAAGTCCAAATTCAGGGCATCAGCTCCAGGGGAAGGCTTTCTCTCTCTGTCGGCCTTCTCATCAATCTTGCCCTGGACTAGGAGCTTCTCCGCATAGGGACCCCAGGTCCAAAGGATGTGCTCTGCTCCCAGCACTGCTTTCTTGGTGGTATGAGGTCCACAACTCTCTGTTTGCTTCCCTTTCCTTTTATCTCTTGTAACATAAAAGGTGGTACAGGCCACACCCCAGGGAAACTACCTTTACATTGGATCAGGGAGTGACCTTAGTAATGATGTTACAATCCCACCCTAACCCTCTTCAACAAAAAATCACAATCACAAAACGTAGGGCAACCACACAATACTGGGAACCATGGCCCAGCCAAACTGATACACACATTTGTGGGGGAACATAATTCAATCTATGACACTTATGCTTACCAAAAGACTTCACCAAAAGAGTAAAAAACCTACCCACAGACTTGGAAAAAACTTTTGGCTATTACAAATCCGGTAAGTGTCTAATCTCTAAAATCTACAAGATACTGCAAAACCTCAACAACAAAAAGACAAATAATCCAATTAAAAAATGGGCAAAGCATATGAACAGGCACTTTGCCAAAGAAGACATTCAGGCAGCTAAGAGACACATGAAGAAATGCTCGTGATCATTAGCCATTAGAGAAGCAAATCAAAACTACAATGAGATACCATCTCACTCTGACTAGCCTAGTATTAATCTAAAAAACACAAAATAATAAATGTTGCAGAGGTTGTGAAGAGACTGGAACACTTAAACACTGTTGGTGGGAATGTAAAATAGTACAACCACTTTGGAAATCGATTTGGCGCTTCCTTAAAAAGCTAGAAATAGAAGTACCATATGATCCAGCAATCCCACTCCTTGGAATATATCCTAGAGAAATAAGACCCATTATACAAATAGATATATACACACCCATGTTCACTGCAGCACTGTTCACAATAGCAAAAAGATGGAAACAACCTAAGTGCCCATCAACTAATGAATGGATAAACAAATTATGGTATATTCACACCATGGAATACAACACAATGATAAAGAACAAGGATGAATCTGTGAAACATAACATGAAGGAATCTGGAAGGCATTATGAAGAGTGAATTTAATCAGTTGCAAAAGGGCAAATATTGTATAAGACTATTATTATAAGAGCTCAAGAAAAGGTTTAAACACAGAAGAAAACATTCTTTGATGGTTACAAGGGTGGGGACGGAGGGAGAGGGTTATTCACTAACTAGAGAGTAGAGAGGTATTATCTTAGGTAAAGAGAAGGACAGCACACACTACAGGGTAAGTCAGCACAAATGGAGTAAACAAAAGCTAAGAAGTTTCCTGAATACAACCAAACAGTTCGAGGGACAGAGTAGCAGGGGTGGGGGTCTGGGGACCGTGGTTTCAGGGGACATCTAGGTCAACTAGCATAACAAAGTTTATTAAGAAAATGTTCTGCATCCTACTTTGGTGAGCAGTGTCTGGGATCTTAAAAGCTAGCAAGCAGCCACCTAAGAAAGTATTAGCCCAAGAGACAGAAAGGCCACATAAACCAGAGACTTCATCAGCCTGATACCAGAAGAACTAGATGGTGCCCAACTACCACCAATGACCGCCCTGACAGGGAACACAACAGAGAGTCTCTGATGGAGCAGAGCTCAAATTCTAGTAAAAAGACGAGACTTAACAGTTTGATTGAGACTGGAAGGACCCCGGAAGACAAGGCCCCCAGATTCTCTGTTAGGCCAAAACTGAAACCATTCCCAAAGCCAATCTTCAGACAAAGATTAGACTGGACTATGGGACATAAAATGATACTCATGAAGACTGTGCTTCTTAGCTCAAGTAGATACATGAGGCTAAATGGGCAGCTCCTATCCAGAGGCGAGATGAGAATGCAGAGGGTCAGGAGCTGGTTGAATGAACACGGGAAATCCAGGATGGAAAGGAGGAATGTGCTGTCACAGGAAAGGGACAGCAACTAGGGTCATATAACAATGCATGTATAAATCTTTGTATGAGAGACTAACTTGGATTGTAAACTTTCACTGAAAGCACACACACACACAAAAAAACAGTGGATGACTTTTAAATCTGAAATATAAAACATGGTTGATGTGCAAAAATTAAAAACCCATAAAGAAAAGCAGCAGTCATCACCCTTTTTCGTTATTATGGCTTTGTGACCTTGGTCAAGTGACCTAACAGCTCTGAGCTTGATTTTCTCATTTATTAAAGGGGAATAAAAATGGGGCCTGCTGCATAGGAGTAAGGAGGTATGAGCTAATGTTTATAAAGTTCATGGGGCAGTACTCTTCAAAATGTAAGCACTCAGCAAGAATCATCCAACTGTTATTATTTTTATAAGAGAAAAGAATGTTTGTTCTTCCTAGCATACCTAGTGAGTGCATTTGTTTAATAAAGCCTTTAAAAGTATGAATATACTTCATTTGTAATACTTAAAAAGTGGAAACAACCTAAAAGGGGAATAATTGTGTTCTTCTTTTAATGAAAAACTATACAGCCATATTTTATACATAGCTGTATAATATATGGAAATCCTGGTGGTGTAGTGGTTAAGTGCTATGACTGCTAACCAAAAGGTCGACAGTTCGAATCCACCAGGCGCCCAGAAACTCTATGGGGCAGTTCTACTCTATCCTATAGGGTCACTATGAGTCGCAATCGACTCAAAGGCAATGGGTTTGTTTTATACAGTATATTTCATACCGTTATTGCATAAAATACATGCACCAATGTGGACAAATCTCAAAAATAATATATTAAGTGAAACACCAAGTTTCAAAAACACACCATTTCATAAAAGCTATTTTCATAAATCAAAAACATCCAAAATGATACTATTGCATTTGTAGTAAAAGTACAAAAGCATGCATGAATAGGATAAATACCAATTTTGGGACATTGGTTTCTTCTGTGCAGGGAGGGAAGAGGTAGGGGAACTTAGCTGAATTTATTATTTCTGAACAGAATAAAATTTTGAATTCATTATGGCAAGATACTAATATTTGTTAAGTTTAGACAGTATTATATGGTAACTATTGCTATTTTACAAACTTTTTCATATGTGTCATGGATTGAATTATGTCCCCCAAAAAATGTGTGTGTCAATTTGGCTGGGCCATGATTCCTGTGTGATTTTACTGTGTGATTTTCCTATATGTTGTAAATCCTGCCTCTATGATGTTAATGCGGGAGGATGGATGGCAGTTGTGTTAGTAAAACAGGACTCAATCTATAAGATTGGATTGTGTCCTGAGGCAATCTCTTGAGATATAAAAGAGAGAAGTGAGCAGAGAGACAGGGGGACCTCATACCATCAAGAAACCAGTGCCAGGAGCACTGCACGTCCTTTGGACCTGGGGTCCCTGTGCAGAGAAGCTCCTAGTCCTGGGGAACATTCATGAGAGAGAAAGCCTTCCCCTAGAGCTGACGTCCTGAATTTGGACTTTTAGCCTACTTGACTGTGAAGAAATAAATTTCTCTTTGTTAAAGCCATCCACTTGTGGTATTTCTGTTATAGCTGCACTAGATGACGAAGACCATATGTGTTAAATATTCCAAATCAAAAATAATTTTGTCAAAATTTTTGCTGTGGTTTTCACGCTATTTCTTAAAGACGACTCACACTACAATTTCTGGCGAGGAAGTCAGGGTTACTAGCTAAACTCCAAAAAATGAGATGGTGCTTCTTCTTCCCATATATTCCTTGAAAGTTGTGACCGCATCATCTTTATATCACCATGCCTCCCCACAATACCTCAGGGCATGAGACCAATGTATGTTTCAAAAGCTAACACTTGTTTGTAGGAATGCTTTTGAGCATCACAGACATCAGAGTATATATGTCACTCTGACAGGCTGAGAAATTGTACGATACACAAATAAGCCTGTGAAATTATGTATGGACGGTTTCATTTGTAGCTTTAAAAACACAAATTTAAAAATTAAAAAGGCTTACTCTGAGTAAATTTTATGTACAAATGCATATGAGATTTTTAAACCCAAATGATAGTCTTATGTCAATGATTTATATTGATAAATACTTCAATTTTTCCCATGAGAATTTCATTATTTTCAAAATAGTAAATCAAACTTTTTCTGAAAATAGAGGGAATCTGTAGATGTTCTGATGGGTTGACCTACAATAAACAGCCGTTCCCTGTGGAACATCCTAATGTGTTTGTAAGGTCTTTGAAAACACCTAAGTCCCACCCCTTAAGTAGTGGTCCCTAACTGGTGCAAACGGTTTGCACTTGACTATTACTAACCTAAAGGTTGGTGGTTTGAACTCATCCAGCAGCACCATGGAAGAGAGGTCTGGTGATCTGCTTCCATTAAGACTACATCCAAGAAAACCCTTGGGAGCAGTTCTACTCTGCAACATATGGTCACCATGAGTCCGAATTGACTCAAGGACAACAGGTTTGTTTTTTTTTTGTTTGTTTGTTTGTTTGTTTTTTAATCCCTTAAGTAGAATTAACAAATTTCTGTGCAAGTAAAGAACTACCGTTGGTATCAGAATTAAAATGGTTTCTTTAAAGAACTTGAGTAGAAAAGGGAGAAGAATGAATAATGTAGATTATCAAAGTAAATGTTCAGCATACCCACAGAAGTTTTTTTTTTTTCGTATATTTTTAATCACTAAACATTGCCAAGAAAACAGTGGCATAAAGGGTAAGATCAACCATCTCTCTTTATGAATGACACTTATCTATTATTATTTAGTTAAGGCAGTCACACCAAAAAATAATTAATTATACACTTTAAGTAGATCACCATTTCACAGAATGTTAAAACAGCAAACAAAAATGCAGATCTTACAATGCATATCACACTGACTACAGGTCACTGCACAGCTGAATTCAAAGGAAAAACAACCGCAATCATTAGGCAGCACTGTTAAAATTACCTTGAGGTTTACATGACATCTAAGTTAAAACACAAACCTGAATTCCAAAATCGTAAGAGCAGGTTAACTACAGCATAGATTAATAATGTGAAATTTATAAGGCACAGCAGTTCCGAAAACCATGTTTAGGATAAAAAATAAGTGATAATTACAGAAGGACTATAACACAAAAGTCTACCTCACTACCACGAAACCTTTGTAAATCAACTAGCAAAAGCTGCAGTTTAAAATATTTTTTCAAAGTTGTCTTTTTTTAATAAAGGAAAATAAAAAGTATAAATTTAATGACTATTTTTTACTTGTAAAAGAGTATTGAGCTGATACACACTTTTACCTTGTAACAATAAACCAAAGTATTAATTATTTAAATTCTAATAATTTAATTATTTAAATGTTCAAGTCAAAATGTTTCAAGTAGTGAAATAATTAGCCTATTTTCTTAATTAAGCTTATAAATACCTATTTGAAAACAATACAACTGAATTTTAACATTTCTAAGCATTTTTCTGCTATAACTTGAACCTTGAAATTTTTCTTGGACAGAAAAAGATGTGATGATTTTTTTGTATTTTTAATCAATGGAACAAACAATTGATTATTACTTTTCTGTACACATTTAACTCATATATTTTAGACACTAAAGTCTAAAATATTATTCATTTCTAATGTCTATATTTCGTTGTCTACAAAGTCTGAGATTACGGTCGCTATGAGTCGAAATCGAAATTGACGTGATGGCCACAGGTTTTTTGGTTTGGATACAAAGCTCAGAGGAGGATGGAGACTTCAGATTTAGATTTTAAACTTTTGAAAAACCCTCAAACACCATTCTTATAAATTTTCACAATGCAACCTTGTATCTCAGCCCCTCCCCCCATTACCTCTGATGCTTTATGTTCCCTGTCCCCCAAATCATTCAAAGGCACTACATCTAAAGGAGAGGGTTTTGTGACCTGTGCCAAAGACAAAATAGTTACTTGAAAGATGTAGAAAAAAATCATTAAACTGGTGAGGAGGAAAAGGCTATTTCTTTCTGCCACAAGGCACTAAGGAGGTGCCTCCTAGGAAAGATGACAGGATGCTCCCATGACTCTCATGGAAAAGCAAGATGCTTTCTACGTGGAGGCCTCCAATGGACAGAGGGACCTACAGATGAAGGTGATCAGGACAAAGCAGTGCTTCAAGCCTTGCTCTGATCTGACCCTCAAGAAAGAAGAGTTAAAGGAAACGCTGAGGTTCATTGGCCAGCATTGCCCCAACAAAAAACCTATGGATCAACAACAGTATGATCCTTTTGTGTATGGCATTGCCAAGAGTCAGTCGCAGCTGACTTCACAGAGCTAACAACACATGAAATATGTAATTAGCAATGAAATGAAATTAAATGCATTGGCCACAAAGAAACATTTTTATTTGGGATATCAAGCAATGCATTTTATATGTTAAAAAACAAAATTCACCAAAGTTTGAACATAAGGTTTATTCAGAGCAGTTATTCTATATGCCTATTGAAAAGAAAAAAAAAAAAAAAACAAACCTGTGGCCATCGAGTCCATTCCGACTCATAGTGACCCCGTAGGACAGAGTAGAACTGTCCCACAGGGTTTCCAAGGAGTGGCTGGTGGATCCGAACTACCAACCTTTTGGTTAGCAGCTGAGCTCTTAACCACCACTGTGCCACCAGGGCTCCCTATACGCCTATGGGGAAGCCATTTTGATTCCAGAAAAAGCAAATGGCTAGAAGAAGCTAGGTACAATGACACTTATAAAGAGAAAAGGAGAGAGAAATATAGAAGACCAGCTATTGGCTAGATTTGTCTTATCCTGCTATTAAAGAATAGTTGTCAAACCATTACATCTTAATTTAAATCTCAAAGAGCCTAATGGCTGCAGGTGGGTGGAGGGCCAAACTATTAGCAAGCCAGGCCAGAAGCAACCTGATTATTAACTGATCTCAGTAAAAGGGAGATGGCAGGGTTCAATCAATCATGTTAAGATTAGCCAATGGTTGATCTTCTATATTTTTCCCGCCTCTTCTCATTATAAGCTTCATTGTACCTAACTTCTTCCAGCCATTTGCTTTTTCTGAAATCAAAATGGCCTCCCTATAAACATACAGAATAACTTCTCAGAATAAACCTTATGTTCAAACTTCAGTGAGTTTTGATAATTTTTTAACATGTATCATTTGTCGATGTTATTATTTAACTAAAAAGAATCTCATATTATATAATCCACAGTTTTATCTAAAGAGTCATAACAATTTAAAATCTTGCATTTCCTACTTGTAATACAGGGGATGACCACAAGGAAAAACAGACTGTGAAGTCTGAAAATACCTTTTTTTCCCCTTTTCTGAAGTTACTTTTTATTCTTAACTTAGCCATCACTCACAGCTGTTTCTGCTTCAACTGAACAAGACACTTAAAAAGGGGAACATATATAAATTAAGTGTTCATGGCTCTGTAACATATTAAAAGATTGCACCATTTCTGATTTACAGTTAGGATTGGAAATTCACTTCAAAAGGCAAGAAATGGAAAAGTGGAAGCATATTCTTTCATGCCTTATTACTGAAAAGGGAGAAGTGATGTAATGATAACAAAAAGGTTTCTCTTCTTGAACAAAAGAAGAAATATCCATCCCTCTTATACCTGTGTGTTTACATCCATTTGTAGGTTTTGCCTACAACTTAACCCTTTGGACTTGTAACTATTATGCTATATTGTTATGCTATACAGCTATATTGCAAGTCTACCCTATGCAATCAGTATTGTAACCAGGGTAGAATTACAGAGCGACAGAAATTAGAGCTTGGAGATACCTCAGGCATACCATTTGCTATGTCATCTATCAAAAAGTTTGGGTTATCTATCCAATTTATACCTGGATAATGGTAAAAGGAATCTGGAATCAAGTCATCTGTCTCCTAGTTTAGTACTCTTCCTATCGAGTACTCAACCACCAGCTGCCACTGAGCTGATTCTGACTCATGTCAACCCTGTATGTGTCAGAGTAGAACTGTACTCCACTGGGTTTTCAAAGGCTGATTTTTTGAAGTACATCACCAGACCTTTCTTTGGAGGTACCTCTGGATGGACTTGAACTTCCAAGGTTTTGGTTAGCAACTAAGCCTGTTAACCTTTTGCATCACCCAGGAATTCCCCTATTACAACACAAGGACTTAATTTTGCAATACCAGTATAAGTCTCATTGGGAAATACCTGCTTTGATGCCAAAAATTTTAGACCTTTCTGGATTCATTGTTATCTAACGTTTACTTCCATACCTCACAGTTCCTAACTCTAACTACTTTACTCATCACCTTGAATCACCGGCTCCCTCCCGCACAGCTTCCTTAGATCTTGCCATCGGAAGGCACCTAAGATTCTCCATTTGATGTACCCATCTCCAACTATACCCTCATTACTAGTCATCTGTTCCACTTCTCTATACACACCAGCCTTCTCTTTCACTTCTTCTCAATCTTGTCCCCTTTCAATTCTCCTTTCTTGAGCATGCTTTTCTGTCTCAAAATCCATGAGTCACTTAGTAATAACCTTACTAAAATACTATAATTCTCCATTTTTTTTCCTTTTGCATATTTTTTAAGGCCTCTAATCATATCTGCCATTAAATTTGTCTATTGCTACTCTCAGAGTACATATTCTCACAATTTTCATGGTCCTAGGAGCCCTGGTGGTACAGTGGCTAATAGCTCAGCTGCCAACCAAAAGATCAGCAGTCTGAATCCACCAGCCTCTCCTTGGAAATCAAATGAGGCAGTTCTACTCTGTCCTGTAGGGTCACTATGAGCTGGAATCAACTTGAGAGCAATGAGTTTTAGTTTTTGTTTCCCTTCATAAAAAAAGAATACCAAGGAGCTAGATAGGGCAAAATGGCGCTCGAGGCAGAAGCACCATGCCATCCCTCCACAGCAAAGATCTGGAAAACTAAGCCAAACAGAGAATACAACAATCCTGAAACCCTAAAACATCAAATGAAGAGATAACTCAGCCAAGAACCAAATGGAGTGAGAAAACTGACAGAGAACGGAGAGGAAGGAGAGAGTCACGAAGAGGTGTCCTACCAGCTAACACGGTGTGGATCCGCCATCTTGGACTCCTATCAGAGACCAGCAAACAGGGGGTACGAGAAAGCAGCCTCACGGAGCGTCCAGCGGGACATAAAACAACTGATAAATTGCGATATACGCTTTCCCACCCCCTACCCTTCTTCACCCCGACTCGGCCTCCTATGCTTCCCGCGGCCACAATCTTTTGACTGGGAAACACCGGCTGCTTGGATTCCACATACCCAAACGGGCCGGCTCTCTGAGTGCCATTTGTTGGCTACTGGTGTTGCTTTTTTTCACTTCTTTTGAATTCTTCCTTACCTCTCACCACCTCCCCCTCCTTTTGCTCAAATACCTGGCTCCGTGAGCCATCTTTCCTTCTTCCTGAGGGGCTGAAGAGCTCCAGTAATTTGTGATATACGTTTTCCCAATCCCTACCCTTCTTCAAACACACTCGGCCCCCTCTGCTTCACGCGGACACAGTCTCTTGTCTGAGAAACAGCAGCCCGCGCTAGCTGGCTCTCTGAGTGCCATTTCTTGGCTGCTAGTGTTGCTTTTTTTTCTGCTTCTTTTGATTTCTTCCTTGCCTCTCGCCACCTCCCCCTCCTTTCATTCAAAAACCTGGCTCTGGGCGCTATCTTTGCTTCTTCCTGAGGGGCTGGAGCTCCATTCGAGTGTGGAGCTACTGCCCGGTCTGGGCTGCCATGCTGGTGGGATCCCGGGGCTTTTGTTCATTCGTTTGTTTTGAATTGTTTGTTTGTTTCCATTTCCTTTTCTTGAGTTGGGAGCCCGTTCTGGCCAGGCAGTGCTGCATGACAAGGAGACTTCCTACTTGCCTTGCACAGACGTGCGGAGGGATCCCTGAGGGCATTTCTTTTTTCGCTGTTTTTTTTTTTTTTTCTGTTTTCTGGGGGGTCTTTC
>NW_004444195.1:2096108-2110575 GCF_000243295.1 Trichechus manatus latirostris
TTGTTCTGTAAGCCTTCACCTGAAGTACAATAAAAAAATAAAAAATTAAAAAAATTAAAAATTAAAAAAAAAGAATACTAAAAATTATATTTTATGACTGCATTAGTATAAAGATGGCTATAATCTTCAACTCAAAGTTTATTTTTCCTCTCTGATTTTATTTATTTATTTTTTTGGCTTTGGGAGTACTAGCATATTTGCAGTTTTTTTTTTTTCATTGTGCTTTAGGTGAAAGTTTACAGTTCAAGTTAATTTCTCATACAGAATTTATACACACAGTGTTATGTGACACTAGTTGCAATCCCTATAATGTGACAGCACACTTCCCTTTCCACTCCGCGTTTCCCGTGTCCCTCCAACCATCTCCTGTCCCTTTCTGCCTTCTCATCCTGCCTCCGGATAGGAGCTGTCCATTTGGTCTTATGTATCTGCTTGAACTAAGAAGCACTCTCTTCACGAGTATTATTTATTGTTTTATAGTCCAGTCTAATCTTTGTCTGCAGAGTGGGCTTCGGGAATGGTTTTAGTTCTACGTTAACAGAGCGTCCAGGGTCTATGACTTTGGGGGTTCCTTCACTCTCAACCAGACCGTTATGAAAATATTTTTTATTTTCTCATTTTATGATCTGAGAGTTACAAATGCATAATTTACACATGATATCATGATCAAAGAAAAAAGAACAGCTACAATGAGTAATCTGGTCTAAAAATGACATCAGAAAGAGTACTATAATGTAGCTATCAAGAACATTAAATCAAAAACCTGTAGAGTAGAACTGCCCCATCGAGTTTCCGTGGAAGCAGACAGCCACGTCTTTCTCCCATGGTGTGGCTTCTGGGTTCAAACCACTGCCCTTTCAGTCAGCGGCCAACCTCTTAACCACTGCACTACTAGGGCTCCTTTGATATTAGTTACCACTAATTTTCATGTTATCACTTGAATTCTAATTTACAAAGACTCATAATCACAATGTGAATAACAAGACTTTCTTATCATCCAATGCTTACACTTGCTGCCATGAACATCAAAAGATTCTCAAGAAAATTTATGAAAAATAGTACCTTCTTCTTGAAACTTAACCCGAATGTTTCTTATCTTAAATTATTATCCTTATGACTCCCAAAAGGATACTGTTCTGCTAAATAAGCAGTTTTAATGTGTGTACTCATGGTAGATCCTTCACACATGTCAAAAGCTTTTGACATCTAAACACTTGAAATTTTTCATTTACTTTCTGTTAACTGTTTTAACATTAACAAAATATTTCTAAGCTAAAGTATCATACAAAAATCGGCCATCTTCTAAATTCCCCAGAAGTAATCCAGTTATTATACTCATAATCAACTCTTTTAAATATGTATTAAATGCAGTGGTTAAGAAAACAGGCTCTGGAGTTAGCTATCTTGGGATGAAACTCAAGTACACTACCAGAATGATCCTAGGGAAATCATTTAACCTAAGGTTCAGCTTCCTTATATGCAAAATGGGCAAATTACCAACTTCACAGGGCCATTGTGAGCATTACATAACCCATGGAAAATAATAAACCAAGATAGCACCTAAACGTTTAAGAAATGACACTATTATTAGTGACTAACTAGTAAATGCAAGGCATTGTATTAGCACTAGGAACGCAAAGATAAAGACAAATAAAACAAGATTTCCATCCTCAAAGAGCTTATGTTCTAATGAGACTTACTTAAATTAACACAGTCTTGTAAATTG
Organism: Trichechus manatus latirostris; assembly: GCF_000243295.1. NCBI lineage: Eukaryota > Metazoa > Chordata > Mammalia > Sirenia > Trichechidae > Trichechus > Trichechus manatus. The sequence goes on from NW_004444195.1 coordinate 2,097,835, forward strand.
CCATATTTTTCCTTGCAAATACTACTGGATCTTGCACTGCTATTACTAAGGGTGCCTAAGGGCAAGAAAACAAGAATTATTTAGCAGAGGTTGTGGAAAAATAAGAAAACTCATCCATCCCTGGTGGGAATGTAAGATGGAACAGCCATTGTGAAAAACAGTTTGGAAGTTCCTCAAAAAGCTGAACATAGAACTACCATATAACCCAGTAATTCCAATCCCAGTAAGGATCAGAATTTTTAATTCTCATGGAATCCCTACTTCTGGATTCCATGGAGGTTGAAATGACCCACCCAGGCTATCCTCCTGAGATAATCTTTGGACCTTGAGCCTTGAGAAAACTGATTTCCTGAGGGTTGTCTTTAGGTTGAATAAAGTTGTTGTTGTTAGATGCCATCTCTCATAGGGACCCTATGTACAACAGAACAAAATACTGCCTGGTCCTGCGCCATCCTCACAATCATTGCTATGTCTGAGCCCACTGTAGCAGCCAAGGTGTCAACCCATCTCGTTGAGGATCTTCCTCTTTTTCCTTGACACTATACTTTACCAAGCATGATGTCCTTCTCCAGGGACTGGTCCCTCCTGATAACATGCCCAAAGTATGTGAGACGTAGTCTCACCATCCTTGCTTCTAAGGAACATTCCGGTGGTACATTTTCCAAGACAGACTTGTTTGTTCTGCTGGCAATCCATGGTATATTCAATATTATCTGGCAACACCATCATTCAAAGGCATCAATTCTTCTTAGGTCTTCCTTATTCAAGGTCAAACTAACAAGGTCTTCCTTATTCTTCACTTAATTGGCAAAGAACGTTTTGCCTTGGGCATTGTGTTCTTTTAAAGAATTATCTGTGTGCAGTTTCAACAAACACAAACTCCAAAGATCAGACTAGAAGCTCTGTCTTAGGGTCAATCAGCAATTACTTTAATTGTTCCTCAAGACTGTACCATATGGAAGCTGGCATGACCACAAATTGTTTCATCAATTCTATTCTGACCTTTTCTCCATGGCAAGCTATAATTACTAGCCAAGGAGTCAAATAAAATGGAACACAAAAATCTTAAAAAAAAAATTTAGGCTATGACATACTTGACAAGGGTCTAATCTCTAAAATGTATAAAATAGTTCAACACCACAACAACAAAAAGACAAATAATCCAATTAAAAAATAGGCAAGGGCTATGAACAGACACTTCACCAAAGAAGACATTCAGGTGGCTAACAGACACATGAGGAAATGATCACGATCATTAGCCATTAGAGAAATGCAAATCAAAACTACAATGAGATACCATCTCACTCTGACATTACTGGCACAAATCCTAAAAACAGAAAATAACAAATGTTGGAGAGGTTGGGGGGAGATTGGACCTCTTATGCACTGCTGGTGGGAATGTAAAACAGTACATCCGCTATGGAAAATGATATGGTGCCTCTTTAAAAGGCTAGAAATAGAAATACCATATGATCCAGCAATCCCACTCCTAGGAATATATCCTAGAGAAATAGGAGCCGTCACACGAATAGACATATGCACACCCATGTTCATTGTAGCATTATTCACAATAGTAAAAAGATGGAAACAACCTAAGTACCCATCAACAGATGAATGGATAAACAGATTATGATACGTACACACAACAGAATACCATGCAGCAACAAAGAACAATGATGAATCCACGAAACATCTCACAACATGGATGAATCTGGAGGGCATTGTGCTGAGTGAAATAAATCAATCACAAAAGGACAAATATTGTATGAGACCACTATGATAAAAACCCAAGAAAAGGTTTACACACAGAAAACAAAAACAAAAAAACAATCTTTAATGGTCACGAGGGAGGGAAGGGGTGGAGAGGGGAAATCACTAACAAGACAGTAGACAAATGGTAACTTTGGTGACGGAAAAGATAACACACAATATAGGGAAGTCAGCACAACCTGACCAAGGCAAAGCCATAGAGGTTTTCTAAACATATCCAAACACCTTGAGAGACAGAGTTACTAGGGCTGAGGGCTAGGGACCAAGGTTCCAGGGGACATCTAGGTCAACTGTCATAACATAATTCATAAAGAAAATGTTCTACATCCTACTTTGGTGAGCTGTGTCTGGGGTCTTAAAAAGCTTGCAAATGGCCATCTAAAATACATCTATCGGTCCCATCACATTCAGAGCAAAAGAGAATGAAGAAAACTAAAGATACAAGGAAAATATAAGTCCAAAGGACTAATGGGCCACATGAACCACAGCTTCCACAAGCCTGAGCCCAGAAGAACTTGATGGTGCCACGCTACCACCACTGACCACTGTGACAGGGATAACAATAGAGAGTCCCAGACAGGAGAAAAATGTAGAACACAATTCAAATTCACAAAAAAAGACCAGATTTACTGGTCTGACAGAAACCGGAGGAACCCCCAAGACTACAGCACCCAGACACCCTGCTAACTCAGAACTGATGCCACTCCTGAAGTCCACCTTTCAACCAAAGATTAGACAGGCCTATAAAACAAACAATAACATGCACAAGGAACGTGTTTCTTAGTTCAATCAAGTATATGAGACTAAATGGGCAACACCTGCCCAAAAGCAAAGCTAAGAAGGCAGGAAGGGACAGGAAATCTGGACAAATGGACACAGAACCAGGCGGGGAAAGGGGGAGAGTGCTGACACACTGCAGCGATTGCAATCAATGTCACAAAACAATTTGTGTATAAATTTTTGAATGAGAAACTAATTTGGGCTGTAAACGTTCACCTAGAACACATTAAAATAAAATTTAAAAATCTTTGAAAGATCTTTCTTCTTTGGAACATTTTTGACTCTCTGGTCAGAAGTGTTGCCCCAATTTGCAAACTGTATATTAAATAAACCTCAATCAATTTCTATTATTGGCTTAATATTATTTTTGTTTTAACACTAGGTATATACCCAGAGGAAGTAAAAGCAGGAACACTAACAGAAACCTGTATACCAACATTCACTGCAGTATTTTTCACAACAGCCAAAAGGTGGAAACAACCAAAATGTCCATCAACAGACAACTGGATAAACGAAATGTAGTACATATACACATCGGTATACTACTCAGCAATAAAGAGAAATGAAGTCCTGATGCATGCCACAACATGAATGAACCCTGAAAACAGGGTGAGTGAAATAAATCAGTCTCAAAAGGACAAATATTATATGATCTCATTTACATGACATAAGCAAATATATAGAAACCAAAACTTATTAGCAGTTACCAGGGGTGGGAGGGAGGTGGAGAGGGGAAGATTCTGCTTAGGAGGCAGTGAGTTTTTGTTAATGAAAGTGGAATAATCTGGAAAAGGATAGTGAGAATGGGTGCACAACTTGAATGTAATCAATGTCACTGGATTATACATGTAGAAATTGTTGAACTAGTGTATGTTTTATTTTGTATATTTTCACCACAATAAAAAAATTAAGGAAAAAAAAAAGAGAGAGAGAGAGAGAACAAGAATTGGTCACAGAATGGATACTAGTGGGGAGGGGGGATCTGGCAGAAATGCCAGCCTAGAGCCTGTGCAGGAAATCTGTAATAGCATTTAGTACTACAGCATTAACAGTCAAATTTGAACATCCTCATGCCTCTCAGCTGAGAGACAAGTATTAGCTTTTAGTAGAAAAAGTAACATCTCACCTCAGTCCTGGAGAAAATCACAACTATTTTTAGGTGTAACTTTGAGAAACGGATGAAAGCTCTCTGTGCTCAAGTCAGCTCCTCTAAGACTCTGCAGTTACCACAGGATATCAATGACCGCACACACTGGTAGGGCCCTCTCTTGCGTTCTGGCCTCTACTGTATCTGGTTTCATAAGGTACTGTTACCATCTGTTTATTCCTGCCTCCTCCACTAGACCGTGAGCCGTTTTATTCCTCTTCACATCCCTCACACCTAGCAAGTGACTAGTACCAAGTAGGTGTCCAACAGATGTCTGTTGAAAATTACTAATTGGTGCCAGGCACTGTACCAGGCACTAGAGATAAAAACATTAAAAACACAGCCCCTGCCAAGGAATCAGTATCTAGTGAGGAGACAGAGAGTCGGAAATTCAAACATGAGAAGTACTCTAAAGGAAGAGTAAGCCACCAGGTATAGAAGGAAGGGATGGGAAGGAATATCTAGGTAGTGTGTTGCCCAACTAAATGGGGAAAAGCAGAAGAGCCTCAGTCATAAACTGGAAATAGACTCTATAAAAGTATACAGGATATATGGCATGAGGAAAAAAATTTAAAAGAGAACAAAGAAAACACTGGCGGAGTAGGTAAATAAATGCAAGTCGAATTTAAAAAGGAACACTAAAAATATAATCATTAAAAATAACTAAATTCCCCCAAATCAAATATTTCTAGTTTATCATAAAAGTTCTTACCTTCCTGAAATTCCTTTTGTTGACGCTGGAATCTCTGGTACAGGCCGATGTCTTAGCAGGAAAGATCGGGATGGTCTTGAAACCAACTTGCTACGACTTTTCACAGGTGCTAAGTTTGGTGATGATGGAACATACAAATCATTTACAACCATTTCTCCTTGAAACTGAAAGAAAGGGGTTGGTGGTGACTCTGCTAATAAACCATTAGTTCCATTTCCAGAACTTGCTTCCAGTATTGAACAGCCAAGGGAAGACAGGCAATTAGGATCTGAATTAGGAAGCTTGCTAAGATTTTCTGACATCAAATCAACTTTTTCTGTTTGTTCTTCTTTGATGGTACAATCCACAGTCTTCTTTGTAATCAGAGATTCTGTTTTAAAATTTTCACCACCAAGAAAAGAATCTTGAAAAGAATTCAAATTCCGGTGTGGTTCTTTTCCTGGAATGGGGAAGTTGTGCGCAGGAAGAGACAACTTATCTAATTTAAGAGACTGGCTACTTCTGTCTACACTAACATCATTTTGATCAAGATTCTTTGTAACAGTCTCCAAGTGCACTGGGCTGGTAGTTTGAGCACTGCCAGAATCTGAAAGTTCTATCCAGGAATTCTGCTCAGAAGACAGAGCATGGCTATCCTTTGAAGTCTCATCATTCTTTGTTTTATGAACATTTGCGTATATCGGGGTATCTTGCATTTTTGATAAGATTATCTGTAATTTCTTAAGTATTCTCCTACGGTGTCCTGTAGGTGATATTCCAATTTTGTGTAGCAGGCTGTCATTTATTGCTGCACAGTCCTTTACAGTATTAAGACCAAAGTCACGAAAATGTGAGAGATACTGCTCCAAATTAATGCTCATTAGGAAATCTTTGATATCAACATTTATTTCACTGACTGAGGTCATAATGGTGGCTTCATTACCAAGTTTAATTATTAAAAACAGTACAATGAGATACACACAAAAGAATGTACTTCGAAGTATTGGTTCTCCCTCTATCATCTGCAACAGAAAAATTTCTCAAATGTTGTTTTCTCCATAGTAACCGTTTTACACGCAGAAGCCTGGAAAAAAAAAATAGATGTAATTTATTACTACATTTTAATTATTAAAATCTAGATTTACATTATAAACTTTCTCTGAAGAAACACAGTAGAAATTAGGATAATAACTTCCATTCACTAAAATCTTGGAACCTTGGTGCATTGCTTTGTATGCCCTAGAATGCCAAACCTAGGTGTAGTGTTGAGGTGCAGAACAGAAATAGTAATGTAGTGTCAAAATATGAATTTCAAAAAGGCAAAAAAAATGGCTCTCATACTAATATAGAATGGACATTGGTCAAAAATTCAACTTATTAATTAATGAGGGAACCAGTAAGGTGGCAAAGCTGGTTCCAAGAGCATTTGTGGAACAAGTTTATACAGACAGGCCTCGATATCCACAAGGGATTGGTTCCCAGACCCCCTGCAGATCCCAAAATCTGAGGATGCTCAAGTCCCTTATATAAAATGGTGTAGTATTTGCATATAACCTACTCACACTCTCTCATTACTTCAAATCATCTCTAGATTGCTTATACCTAATACAATGCAAATACTATGTAAATAGTTGTTAATGCTTATGCTTAATACTTAACGCTTTCTCAGTCTTTGCAAGCACTTTATCAGGAACCAGAGAGATCATTTTTGCCTTTTTAAGGGCAACACTAACACTTCCATGAATTTCAGCTTCCTTCTGCTTTATCATGCAAATGCTCAATTCATTCTTACTGACCTTACAGCCAACTTCTACAGGTGACATGCCACTTTCCAAAATACCTAAGATTTTAATTTTCTTGTCAAGATAGCACTTTATACTCCCTCTCAGCCTTTGAGTGACTGCTTTGACCACTTAATTGCTTTTTAGGAGCCATTTTTTCACAGAAACAAAGGGTGCACACAACACAAGCAGCAAATGAATCAAGGCGAAGTTGTTCAAACAATGAGTGCTGGAGAGACTGAGGATCTGTGAAATGGTACGAGGCCTCAGCAGAAGATGCCTACATACCACTTCATTCGTGAGGATTCAGCATAGTGCTCTGCACAGGGCAAATTCAAGTTTTGCTTTTTGGAACTTTTTTTTTTTTCCTCCAAATATTTTCAATTCGCAGTTAGCTGAATCCAGGGATGAGGAACCCACAAGCTATGGAGGGCCAACTGTACAGCCCAACAGGAAAGTCATTTTAAAAACAATATAAGGAAAAAACAGTATTAGAATAAGACTACTAGATTAGATTTAAAAAACTAGTTAATGTCCCACAGGACATAAACCAAAAACTTTGGGGTTACTTTTTCCACTGGGCAAAAATCAACAAGATATGTAACTTTATAGCATCTAGGTTCTAACCAAATAGTAAATAGCAAGGTCAAACACAGGAATTAGACTTAAAATTAAATATCCCTAGGGTAGGCCTGTTAAACAATACCCCCAATATGGCATTAAAAGAACATGTTGTGCATTGTTTTGATTTTCAAGTTTTAGATAATTTTTCTTAACAGTAGCTAAATATTTTACCCTTTTACTACACTTCCTTTCAAAGACAGTTAAAAAGTAGTTAGTATATATTTCTCTGGAGTCCCTGGGAGGCATAAACAGTTATATGCTTAACTACAAGCCAAAAGGTTGGCAGTCTGAACCAGCCAGAGGCGTCTGGGAAGACAGACTTGGCAATCTGCTTCCCGAAGGTCACAGCCTTAAAAATCTTATGGAGCAGTTCTACTTTGCACACATGGGGTCACCTTGAGTTGGAAAGGACTCACTCAATGGCAACAAACAACAACAATATATATATTTCTCTTGTGAATAGTTTTCACTGGAAAAAAGCAGCAGCCTTATATGTAAATATATAATACTAATATACAAGATCCTTCTTCTTGTCTTAGTCTGCAAGGTCCGCTGAAACCTGTACAACCTGTACACCATGGGTGACCCTTCTGGTGTTTGAAATACTGGTCACATAGCTTCCAGAATCACAGCAACACGCAAGCCACCACAGTACAACAAACTGACAGACCAGGAAGAAAAGACATGGCAATCTACTTCTAAAAGACAAAAATTGGCCAGTGAAAACCTTATGAATAACAGCGGAACAGTGTCTGATATAGTGACAGAAGATGAGCCCCTCAGGTAGGAAGCATTCAAAACATGACTGGAGAAGAGCTGCCTCCTCAAAGCAGAGTCGACCTTAATGATGTGGATAGAGTAAAGCTTTTGGGACCTTCATTTGCTGACATGGCATGACTCAAAATGACAAGAAACAGCTGCAAAGATCCATGGATAATTGGAGTGTGGAATGTACCAAGTATAAATCTAGGAAAACTGGTAGTAGACAAAAATGAAATGGAACACATAAAGATCAATATCCTAAGCATTAGTGAGCTGAAATAAGACTGTGACTGCTGTTGTCCATTCTGAACTGAACAATCATAAGGTCTACTATGCCGGGAATGACAACTTGAAGAAGAACGGTGTTACATTCATTGTCAAAAAGAACATTTCAAGATATATCCTGAAGTACAACGCTGTCAGTGATAGGATAATATCCATACATCTACAAAGAAGATCAGGTAATAAGACTATTATTCAAATTTACGCATCAACCACTAAGGCCAAAGATGAAGAAACTGAAGATTTTCACCAACTTCTGCAGTCTGAAATTCATCAAACATGCAACCAAGATGCACTGATACAGTAGATAAGAATTAGATTAAGGGAAGGACAACACACAATACAGGGGAAGTCAGCACAACTGGACTAAACCAAAAGCTAAGAAGTTTCCTGAATAGAATCAAACACTTTGAGGGACAGAGTAGCAGGGGCAGGGATCTGAGGACCATAGTTTCAGGGGACATCTCAGTCAACTGGCATAACAAAGTTTGTTAAGAAAATGTTCTGCATCCTATTTTGGTGAGAGGCATCTGGGGTCTTAAAAGCTAGCGAGCGGACATCTAAGATGCATCAATTGGTCCCAACACACCTGGAGTAAAGGAGAATGAAGAACACCAAAGACACAAGGAAAATATTAGCCCAAGAGACAGAAAGGGCCACACAAACCAGAGACTCCAACAGCGTGAGACCACAAGAACTAGATGGTGCCCGGCTACCACCAATGACAGCCCTGACAGGGAACACAACAGAGAGTCCCTGATAGAGCAGGAGAAAAGTGGGGTACAGAATTCAAATTCTAGTAAAAAGACCAGACTTAATGGTCTAACTGAGACTGGAGGGACCCCGGGAGACATGGCCCCCGGACTCTCTGTTAGCCCAGAACTGAAACCATTCCTGAAGCCAACTCTTCAGACACAGATTAGGCTGGACTATAAGAGATAAAATGACACTCATGAAGAGTGTGCTTCTTAGCTCAAGTAGATATGTAAGACTAAATGGGCAGCTCCTGTCTGGAGGCGAGATGAGAAGGCAAAAAGGGACAGGAGCTGGTTGAATGGACACAGGAAATCCAGGGTGGAAAGGAGGAGTGTGTTGTCACATTATAGGAAAAGCAACTCAGGTCAAATAACAATGGGTGTATAATTTTGTATGAGAAACTAACGTGAACTGTAAACTTTTGCTTAAAGCACAATCTAAAACAAAAAAGAAAAGAAAAAAAGATGCACTGACAATTACTGGTAACTGGAATGCAAAAGTTGGAAATAAAGAAGGATCAGTAATTGGAAAATATGGCCTTGGTGACAGAAACAATGCAGGAGATCACATGATAGAATTTTACAAGACCAATGACTTCTTCATTGCCAACACTTTTCTTCAATAACAAACTGTGACTATCCATGTGGACTTTGCCAGATGGAATGCACAGGAAACAAACCGACTACATCTGTGGAAAGAGGCAATGGAGAAGTTCAATATCATCAGTCAGAAGAAGGCCAGGGTCTGACTGTGGAACAGACCATCAATTGCTCATATGCAAGTTCAAGCTGAAGCTGAAGAAAATTAAAACAAGTCCACAAGAGCCAAAAAATGACCTTCAGTATATCCCACCTGAATTTAAAGACCATCTAGAGAATAAATTTGACCCAGTGAACACTAATGACTGAAGATCAGGCAAGTTGTAGGATGACATCAAGGACGTCATACATGAAGAAAGCGAAAGGTCATTAAAAAGACAGGAAAGAAAGAAAAGACCAAGATGGATGTCAGAAGAGACTGAAACTTGCTCTTGAGCGTCAAGTAGCTAAAGTGAAACAAAGAAATGAAGTAAAACAACTAAACAGAAGAATTCAAAGGCTACAGGGAGAAGACAAAGTATTAAAATGAAATGTGCAGAGAGTTGGCGTTAGAAAACCAAGAGGGAAGAATACACTCAGCTTTTCTCAAAGTGAAAAAATTGAAGAAAAAATTCAAGTCTCAAGTTACAATACTGAATGATTCTCTGGGCAAAATACTGAACAACATAGGGGGCATCAAAAGAAGATGGAAGAAATACAGAGTCACTGTAACAAAAAGAATGGGTTGACGTTCAACCAATTCAGGAAGTAACATATTATCAAGAACTAAGGATATTAAAGAAAGAAGTCCAAGCTGCACTGAAACCCCTGAGGAAAAACAAGGCTCCAAGAATAGATGTAATACCAACTGAGATGTTTCAGCAAACAGATGTAATGCTGAAAACACTAATTCGTCTATGGAAAGAAATTTAGAAGACAGCTACCTGGCCAACTGACTGGAAGAGATCCATATTTGTGCCCATTCCAAAGAAAGGTGATCCAAAAGAATGTGGAAATCATCAAACAATATCATTAATATCACAACAAGTAAAATTTTGCTGAAGATAATCCAAAAACAGTTGCAGCAATACATCCACAGGGAACGGCCAGAAATGCAAGCCAGATTCAGAAGAGAATGTGGAACCAGGGATATCACTGCCAATGTCAGATAGATCTTGGCTAAAAGCAGAGAATACCAGAAAGACATTTACCTGTGTTTTATTGGATCGTAACAAATTATGAATAACACTGTGAAGAATGGGAATCCCAGAACACTTAATTGTTCTCAAGCAGAACCCGAACATAGATCAAGAGGTAGTCATTCGAACAGAATAAGAGGATACTGTGTGGCTTGAAATCAGGTAAGGGGTGTGTCAGGGTTGTATCCTTTTATCTATTTATTCAATCTGTTGAACAAATAATCTGAGAAGCTGGACTATATGAAGAAAAATGTGGCATCAGGATTGGAAGAAGACTCACCAACAATATGCAATATGCAGATGACTCAATCTTGCTTGCTGAAAGCAAAGAAGACTACTTACTAATGAAGATCAAACACCACAGCCTTCAGTATAGATTATATCTCAACATAAAGAAAACAAAAATCTTCACAACTGGATCAAAAAGTAATACCATGATAAAACGAGAAAAGACTGAAGTTGTCAAGGATTTCATTTTTACTTGAATCCACAATCAATGCCCACGGAAGCAGCAGTCAAGAAATCAAACAACGGAATGCACTGGATAAATGTGCTGAAAAAGACATCTTTTAAAGTGTTCAAAAGCAAAGATGTCACTTTGAGGACTAAGGTGTGCCTGACCCAAGCCATGGTATTTTCAATTACCCCATATGCATGTGAAAGCTCAACAATGAATAAGGAAGACCAAAGAAGAATTGATGTTTTTGAATTATGATTTGGCGAAGAATACTGAATATACATACCATGGACTGCCAGAAGAACAAAGAAGTCTGTCTTGGAAGAAGTATGGCCAGAATGCTCCTTAGAAAGGATGATAGCGAGACTTCATCTCACATACTTTGGACATATTATCAGCAGGGACCAGTCCCTGGAGAAGGACATCATGCTTGGTAGGCTAGAGGGTCAGTGAAAAAGAGGAAGGGCCTCAATGAGATGGACTGACACAGTAGCTGCAATAATGGGCTTCACAGCAAGGATTGTTACAATGGCACAGGAGCAGGCATAGTTTCGTTCTGTTGTACACAGGGTCGCTAGGAGTCAAAACTGACTTTAGGGTACCTAACAACAACACATACAAGATAAGCTAGCTAATTTTTAAATACATTACATAACAGGAAATAAACTAATGTGAAAGTAAAAGGAAAAAGTTTAAAGGTCACATTTTCCTCCAATGTACACAGCAGACTCATACAGATTCATTTTTCTCCCAAACAACATAATTAAACTTTTAAAAAGTCAGTTTTATCTGGGTACTGGTTACACAGGGGTGTTCAGTTTTTGAAAATGAATGTGTAATTTTCTGTACAGTACACTTCAATAAGAAGAAAAAAGTACAGAATATGCATAATATTCATAAGCAAAAGTAATAAAATGAGACACACCAAAAACAAGATAAATTTCTGTAAACAAGCTTCGATGCAGTGTTTCTGGAAACCACATCTTAAAAGTGTTCCAAAAGGCACAGCTCTGACTCTGCATGTTATGTGCCAATCGCTCATAAGTGGTCTCGACTATTTAAAAATGTCAGCAAACATTGACAAGCAGGTATAAATGATAAGAAAGAAAGCACGCATCTTCTTCAGGCAGCACTACAGGAGCAGAAAAATAAAAAGACAGAAAACACCTTTGTCAATGAAGTATTCCTGTGTCACACCCTAAATGCTAAAATGTCAACGGAAAAAAGAGAGACCACAACACCATATGCAAACCTGCTTCTCAGATGTGCTACTCTTTTTCTACACAATTATTCTGGAAATAAATGTACTGCCTAATTTTTTTGTACATAAATAATTATTACCAACAGAACAATAAGTGACTGGCATATAAGAGATTTAGTCAGAGCTGTGCCTTTTGGAGAATTGTTTTAATGTGTGATTTCCAGAAACATGTCATCAAAGCTTGTTCAAAGAATTTTACCTTGTTTTGGGTGCATCTTCTTTTATTCACCCACTTTAGATTTTATAAACACGTTGAAATGGTCAATCATTTAAAAGATTAGGAAAAATAAATAAATAAAAGATTAGGATATCCTCCTTTTGTTTTTGTTGTTGTTTCACAGGTGCTATCAAGTCAATTCTAACTCATAGCAACCCTGTGTACAACAGAACGAAACACTACCTGGTCCTGGGCCATACTCATGATAGTTGTTATGCTTGAGCCCACTGTTGCAGCCACTGTGTCAACCCATCTCATTGAGGGTCTTCCTCTTTTTCGCTGACACTCTACTTTACCAAGCATGATGTCCTTCTCCAGGGACTGATCCCTCCTGATAACACATCCGAAGTATGTGAGATGTAGTCTGGCCATCCTTGTTTCTAAGGAGCATTCTGGTTGTACTTCTTCCAAGACAGATTTGTTCTTTTTTTTTTTT
>NW_004444195.1:2110675-2123360 GCF_000243295.1 Trichechus manatus latirostris
CTTCTTTGGTCTTCCTTATTCATTGTCTAGCTTTCACATGCATATGAGGCGACTTAAAACACCTGGCTTGGGTCAGGCTCACCTTGGTCTTCAAGGTGACATCTTTGCTTTTTAACACTTTAAAGAGGTCTTCTGCAGTAGATTTAACCAATGCAATGCGTCTTTTGATTTCTTGACTGCTGCTTCCATGGGTGTTGATTGTGGATCCAAGTAAAAGGAAATCCTTGACAACTTCAATCTTTTCTCCATTTATCATGATGTTGCTTATTGTTCCAGTTGTGAGGATTTTTGATTTCTTTATGTTGAGGTGTAATTCATACTGAAGGTTGTGTCATCTGCATATTGTAGGTTGTTAATGTGTCTTCCTCCAATCCTGATGCTGCGTTCTTCTTCATATAGTCCAGCTTCTCCGATTATTTGCTCAGCATACAGACTGAATAAATATGGTGAAAGGATACAACCCTGATGCACACCTTTCCACAGTGGTAAGCACAGCTGCCTTCCAAGCAGTTGACTCAGGTTCCATTCCTGGCCAACACAGTGGGCTGACACTTCATTCAAAAGTGGCTGCAGCAGTATACTAACAGGGAACTGCTAGAAATTCAAGCTGGATTCAGAAGAAGATGTGGAACCAAGGATATCATTGCTGATGTCAGATGGATCTTGGCTGAAAGCAGAGGACAGCAGAAAGACGTTTACTTGTGTTTCACTGACTATTCAAAGCCATTCCACTGTGTGGATCATAATAAATTATGGATAACACTGCGAAGAATAGGAAATCCAGAACACTTACTTGTTCTCATGCAAAACCTGTACACAGATCAGAGTCATTCATTCGAACAGAACAAGGAGATACTGCGTGGTTTAAAGTCAGGAAAGGTGTGCATCAGGGTTGTATCCTTTCACCATACTTATTCAGTCTGTATTATATCCTTTTAAGTAGAATAAATTACAAAAGCCACAGTCTTGCTTATCAGTCTCCATGAAAACTTTAGAAAGGATTAATAGGACAAAAACAAATTTAACGAAATATACCAAGAAATGATCTGTTCCTTTTATCCTCCCTACTGCAGGTAGTGGCATCATCACACACCCAGTCACTCAAGCCTAAAGCCCCAAAGGCATCCTTGAGTCCTCCACTGAGTTACCCACCATGCATGCTACTAGTTTTACCCCTCCATCCCTACTGCCCTTGCAATGGCTCAAACCCTCATTACATCTTTTGCCTGCCTTACAGCAACAGTCTCTGAACAAATATCCCAGCCCAGTCTCCATGTATCAGTGTAAAATTAGAATGTCCTCCACATCCTCAACAGGATCGTCTAAGCTCCTTAACATGGCATACCACAATCTGGTCTCTGCCTAACAATAACATAACACCAGTTACTACTGACGTAAACAGCAATTACATGCCAGACATCATTTCTCATAGATCCTTCCTGCAAGGTAGAAGTTCCTCCAGCCTCATGTCCAACTCATGCCAAACACTGTCAACATTCTTCACTCTTTTAGTTCATTATTGTTAATTAACTTTCCTCTAGGGCAACGAGCTGTTTAACAGCCTCATACCTTTTGCCTATGCTGCACCTGCTTGCAAAATCTACAATTTTGCAAAATCCTATGCATCATTTAAAATTCTGAATAGGCAGAGACATTACCTCTTCTGTGAAGGCTTCCTATTAACCACTTAAAATGGAATGAATCATTCCTTTCTGCATATACTTCTATAACTAGTATCCTAGTACTTGCACAGTGCTTGGAACATTGTTCTTGTTGTTGTTGTTAGGTGCCATTGAGTCGGTTCCGACGTGTAGCAATCCTACATACAACAGAACAAAACATTGGCCAGTCCTGCACCACCCTCATAATCGTTGTTACGCTTGAGCCCACTGTTGCAGCCACTGTGTCAATCCATCTTATTGAGGGTTTTCCTCTTTTTCGCTGATCCCCTACTTTACCAAGCAAGATGTCCTTCTCCAGGGACTGGCCCCGCTTGATAACATGTCCAAAGTATGTGAGACAAATACTTGCCATCCTTGCTCCTAAGGAGCTTTCTGGCTGTACTCCTTCTAAGACAGATTGGTTTGTTCTTCTGGCATTCCATGGTATAACAAATTGGAGAAGGGCTGGTAGGGATGGCAGAAGTGGATGAAAGGCCCATTTTGTTAGTGTTTTAGGTGTGTGTGCATGTGTGTGTATTTGTGTTTTAATACACAAAGCCCTTTCCTTCCTTTGGAGTATGCACATATGTTTCCTGGGTGGTTGACTCAAACATGGATACACTAAATGCTCCATGCAAAACCATCCCTCTTTTCTACCATTCAACATGCTGAAAATGGCTGATGGAATGTGACTCCTTTTTGCGAGACACAAGAGGCTCCCTCCCCCAAGCCTTGCAAACTTGTGTGCTTTAACATCATCTCCATCTCCAAACACCTGACTTTTTAAAAAACTGACTACCCAAGTGCGTTCACAGATCCAATTCTTTCCTTAGAGGCTTATAGCCCCCATCCACATGAATAGATGCTAAGAGATGGGCATGCTTAACTCTCTAAAATTCTACCATGTGCAATCTCCTTAATATAAAATTGAAGCCCTCCACATTTTGACCTCTACTTGGTACACTGGCATGGCTCTCCAGGTACTGATCTGCGGCTGTAGCAATGACAATGACTGACAACTGGGCTCAGGAATCTGTGTGTGTAACACACTCCAAAGATGAGTGGGATGTGCAACCAAATTGGTAATTACAGTTCTAAATTCCTTACCCTCCCCAAACATGCTTTACACTGTCCCGTCTGAACCTACACTCATTACTCTCCTCCCCTTGGATGGAATGCCCTTCCTAGCCCAGAAGTCTGAAATCAAACACAAATCCTACCTCCTTCACTTTCTAACAGTAGAAACACAGGCATATGTCTGTGTCTCCATTTCCTTACCTGTAAAATGGAAACACTTGAAGGCACCTCATTGTTCGTGAAGATTAAATGAGAATCCACCAGAAGTGCTTAGTAAACATTCATTCTCTCCCATCACTATAATTATTTCTTTTCATCACTACAGTCATTATCTCCCCACAGTTGAAATCTTTTCCACTCTTTGAGGTCTAAATCAAATGTTATTTCCTGCATAAGGTCTCTACTGAACAAGAAATAAACTCTCTTCTCTCTGGAGCTTAGCTGCTAAACAAAAGACTGGCAGTTCAAATCTACCAGCTGCTCTTTGGAAACCCTATGGGACAGTTTACTCTGTCCTATAGGGTTGCTATAAGTCAGAATCAACTTGAAATCAATGGGTTTGGTTTTTTGGTTTTTTCTCTGTATTTCTACAGAATATACTTATAAGAGAATTTGATCATGTTCTGCTGGTTCCATAGAAACTTAAAGAGCCAGGATAGCACAGTAGCACAAGAGCTAAGACTTTGGAGCCAGTCAACCTGGGTTAAATCCCAGATCCATTGTTTATTAGCTTTGTGAGCTTGGGCAAGTATTTAACCTCTCTGTGCTTCAATTTCCTCATCAGGAATATGGGAATAATAATAGTACCTACCCTCTGTGGTATGCTCTGAGAATTAGATGAGTTAATATGTGTAAAGAACTTAGAACACTGACTGGCACACAGTAAACACTAAATGTTTGCCATTATCATTCTTATTTTTATTATCCCATAATTAACTCTGCCAAGATGATGACCAGCCCATACAAGTTGCCCAATAAATATCAAATAATTTGTTTACGAACACAGTGTATAATGTATATGCAGTGCATATTTACAGAATGCACAAACTACAGATTTGCCCCTTACAGATGCAAATGTCCATTTGTCTACCCTATCGTAATCTGTTCCCATGAGGAAATAAGGTGAAAGAAAAGTAACATTTAGGAGCACCTGCTGCATGCCCACTTTTGGTATCACAATAAACACTATCTTACTATCTTATGCAGGTCTACCTTGAAAAATATCCTGAACCCAACTACTTCTCATCACCTCCCTTGGTCACATCCTAGTCCAAGCCACCATCTTGCCTTAAACCACGGCAACAGCCTCCTTGCTATATCCCTGCTTCTCTCCTTGCCCTTCTGCCCCCTCTTCTTTTCAAGATCTTTCAAAGGCATCCCCATTACAGCTAGAATAAAATCCAAAGTCCTTGCCATGGCCTACAGGGACTGACAAGGTCTTGCTGTGACCTCCTGACTTCATCTTCCTTCATTCTCTCCCCAACCATCGCTCAATTGCAACCATGTTGACCTCAGTCCTGTGCCCACCTCATGGCCTTAGCACTCACATTTCCATCTCTGTCAGACTTTCTTCCCCTAAATATGCCAATAGTTCCTCCATCACTTTAGTAGGTCTTTGCTCAAAAGTGTCTCCTTTAGAAAGGCCTTCCTTAACTCACCTAAGCATATAAGCATGCCTTTTGTTTCTCTACCCGTTCCCCCTGCTCTGTCTTCATGGTATTTATACCTGACACTTGTTTATTGTTCCAGAAGTGGGGATATTATCTATTGTTCCCGGTGCCAGTCCTGCAGCTTTAACACTGTCAGGCATACAGATAGCAGGTGCTCAATAAATGTTTGCTGAATGACTTCTTCCAGCTTTCAGGTAATTCAAGATAAGAAATGGAAAATGTGCATAGTTTTAAAATTTTGTGTACTTAAGTCATCAAGCTAGTAAGGAGCAGAGGCAGGATTCAAAACACAGGTTTCTCCAATCCATCTAACTACTAAGAGTCCTCAAATCAGGACAGTTGGAAGTTGGGAGAGGTCAACTGGAAGCACTCCAAACCATCTGTGGGGCTTTTAAGAACTCCTAAGCTGAAATACCCTTCCTGCTCCTACTGCCTAAAGAGAGAAAAACCATCACAGTGAGCCCCTGTTACCAGTGAAGATTTGTCATACTCTCCAGTTGTGCTAGGAAAGAAAACATTAAAAACTATGGATCACTTCATGAAACCACAAAGTCATTCAATATTCCATTTGACAACTACTAGAATCACCTTTGCCTGACTCTAATATCTTACAGGGATAGAATAGCATAATACAATTGAATTGTCATATATTTAATCCAATAAGAAAAAAAAAAGCACATCATTTTAAAATCAGAAACATAACCTTAGCACAGTTAGAAACTTCAAAGTTGTTGACATCACAGGCTTAACAATCATTGGGTTATAAGACTGAAACGAACCTTGGAAAATATGTACCCCCCCCAAAAAAAAAAGAAAGCAAAAAGACTGCTACATGAATAATGAAACTTTTCAATGTTATCAATACAAGTCTTATAGATTCTAATGACAATGAGTTTACTACATTCTAAAACAGTGGTTCCCCAAGGAATGGAACTATCCTCCAGGAGGCGATCCAAAAATATGTGAGAAAATGTTTTTGCAGGTCACAATGATTGAGTGGCACCAGCAGACAGGAACCACGATTATGATGTCCTACACTGGTACCCAAGCTAAAAACCTCAGGTACATTTTTTAATCCTCCAACTCTCACAACTAATCAGTTCCTCATATAGTGCCTTAGTGTGGACAAATAGCTAATTTCTTGAAAAATGAAGGCGACTCCATACAGATAACATGCTAGTGGTTCAGTGGTAGAATTCTTGCCTTTCACGCGGGAGACCTGAGTTCTATTCCTGGTTGTCATGGATTGAATTGTGTCCCCCCAAAAATGTGTGTATCAATCTGACTGGGCCATGATTCCCCGTATTGTGTGGTTGTCCTCCATTTTGTGGTTGTAATTTTATGTTAAAGAGGATTAGGGTGGGATTGTAACACCCTTACTAAGGTCACATTCCTGATCCAACATAAAGGGAGTTTCCCTAGGGTGTGGCCTGCATCACCTTTTATCTTACTAGAGATAAAAGGAAAGAGAAGCAAGCAGAGAGTTGGGGACCTCATCCCACCAAGAAAGCAGTGCCAGAAGCAGAGTGTGTCCTTTGGACCTGAGGTTTCTGTGCTGAGATGCTCCCAGACCAAGGGAAGACTGACAAGAGGGACCTTCCTCCAGAGCCAACAGAGAGAGAAAGCCTTCCCCTGGAGCTGACTCCCTGAATTTGGACTTCTAGCCTACCAGACTGTGAGAAAATAAATTTCTCTTTGTTAAAGCCATCCACTTGTATTTCTGTTACAGCAGCACTAGATGACTAAGACACTGGCCAATGCACCACATGCACAGCCACCGCCCATCTGTCAGTGGAGGCTTGCATGTTGCAATGATGTGAACAGGTTTCAGCAGTACTTCCAGACTAAGACAGAAAGATTTGGCAATCTACTTCTGAAAATCAGCAAACGAAAACCCTGTGGATCACAACTGATCTGCAACCGATCATGGAGATGGTACGTAACCAGGCAGTGCTTCATTCCGTTGTGCAAAGGACTGCCATGAGTCAGGGCCAACTCAAAGGCAGCTAAACACAACTACAGGTCTACAAAATTCCACATTTGCTTCAGCACAGAATATATATACAAGACATAGGTGTATCTGCATATCAAGCAAAATCATTGTTTGACACCAAGATGTTAACTCCAAGTATTCATAAAGATAACACATTTAAGTTTGACTGTTGCTGACAACCATGCAGAAGAGGAAGTGGTTTTGAGAAAATATGTTTCTTGCCGTACTTCTTCATCTCACAGTAAAGAGCTTTACTGCAAAAGGTTGAGGGTCCGGACTGCTAACTTACTCGTCTAACCTTAATACTTAGCCCCCAGGAAACTGTAAAATCAGTGGTTGGGTAACCCTCTCCTATACCATTCATTCACCTACCTTAGCTTGTGGCAAAACTGTCCCCACTAAATCCCTTACAGGAAGCCCATTTCCTTCAACCTGGCCACCTCTCTTCAATGTGGTCACCCACAGGCTCTGGCCTCCACTGCCCCATGTTCTGTACATTGATCCCTCCATGCCCATCAAAACACATACATCCTGTTTCACTCTTCCTCAGATTTATATTGCTAATAATAACAGCCAATATGTGTGAAGTTTACAAAACATCTCTGTAGTATCTGATTTAACTCTCATAACTGCCTTAGAAGCAAAGCCCCATGCCCAAGATCACACAGCAGATAAAAAGAAGAGCCAGAATTCCAAGAGTCTAACTCTTCAGCCTGTGCAGTTAACTGTGATGCCTCCTAAGAGTTTTACCAATAGTAGAGAGGTATCAAAGACATATTTTCCCTCTCTTTTGACTATCCAGCTTAAGCACTTATACTCACTAGGGAAATGCTGCTTAAATATACTGTACATTGCAAGTTTATAGACATTTTTGGTTTGATTGAGGGTGTACATGCCTGTGTAAGTGGTTAAATATCAAAGTCTGTATTTATATATTTATATAGGGGTACTGGTGGCACAATGGTTAAGAGCTCAGCTGCTAAGCAAAAGGTTGGCAGTTCGAATCCACAAGCCACTCCTTGGAAACCCTATGGGGCAGTTCTACTCTGTCCTATAGAGTCACTATGAATTGGAATGAACTCGTAGGCAACTTTCATTTTTTTCTTTTTTCTTTTTTTTGATTGCTTGAGACTTAAGAGCCAATAAACAAATTAAGGGAGAATATCTTTGAAATCATAGTATAAAGCAGTGGTAATACAGGACTTAGGAGCCTTGGTTGCACAATGGTTAAGCACTGCAGGGGAGAAAAGACCTGGCGATCTGTTCCCACAAAGATTACAGCCTAAGAAACCCTATCAGGCAGTTCTATTCTGTCCTAAAAACAAACAAACAAAAACCTGTTGCTGTCGAGTCAATTCTGACTCATAGCAACCTTACAGGACAGAGCAGAACTGCCTCATAGGGTTTCCAAGGAGAGGCTGGTGGATTTGAACTGCCAACCTTTTGTTTAGCAGTTATAGCTCGTTTTAACTCTTAACCACTACGCCACCAGGACTCCCTCGGTCCTATAAGGGTTTCTATAAGTCAGAGTCAAATCCATGGCACACAACAACAATAACACAGAATTTATTAAAATTTATTTTGTGTATCTCATTACAGAAAGACAACTAATGCAGGAATATAGTACAACAATATGAAGCCAAAATCAAATCATAAAATATGACCAAATTCAGCTTTCACTGTCCACCACAGCAGTCAATGGTGATGGTTAAAAGCCACCCGTCCAGAAGAGAAAGTACTGATACAAAAACATACCTGAGCATGATCTTGAAGGTTGGATTTTAAATGAGGCAAAAAGAGACAGGAGATATAGTAGAAGATTTTGGTCAACCTCTCAGTTTTTATTCAAAGTAAACCACCCTGTACATACTTGGATTTTTCTTCCTTTGAGGGACCAATTCAAGTCTTACAAGTCTAGTACCACCACATTCATAACGGTCCTCTGCCTATTCCATCCTTTCCTTAATCTCTCATTAATTTCATCTAGGCAGCAGTATAGATAGCAAAGTGCCCTCAAATCAGGAAGGCTTCCTCACTTAATGACTATGTGCCTTGATTACACTATTAACTTTCCTGAAGCTCAGTGGCCTCATTTGTAAAATGACGATAATTTACCTCACATCTTACAGGATTTCTGTTAGGATTAAGCAAGTAAAACACATAGGGCATATATGACAGTACCTGACATGAACCAGCACCAGTGGTTAAGCATTTGGCTGCTAACCAAAAGGTCACCAGTTTGAATCCACCAACTGCTCCTTGGAAACCCATGAGGCAGTTCTACTCTGTCCTATAGGGTCGCTATGAGTTGGAACTGACTTGACGGCAATAGGTTTTGTTTCTTTTTGGACGTGAATTATAAGTGTACAATAAACGTTGGCTATTATTATTAACGGACCCGTTGTACACATATTGCTAAGGAGCCCTGATGGCGCAGTGGTTAAGCAATCGGCAGCTAACCAGAAGGTCAATAGTTTGAACCTACCAGCCACTCCACAGGAGAACGATATGGCAGTCTGCTTCCATAAAGATTTACAGTGTTGGAAACTCTATGGGGCAATTCTACTCTGCCCTGTAGGGTCACTATGAGTCAGAATCGACTCGACGGCACAGGTTTGTTTATACCATATGCACTTGATCATACTTATACTGTATTATTGTTCTTGGTTTTAGTGTTATTCTTCTGCCTGCATAGTAATATTACATTCTTTTAAATTAGAATGGTAAATTATTTTTCTAATAAACCCACAAAGCATCTAACACAGTAGTAAACATAATTTATCGATTCAGTAAAATACAGATGTGATCAGAGTAGCAAAAAATGATATTACCAGAGACTTCAGAGTTGGAAAGCAGAGTTCAGTAATTACCATCAGGGACACTGGATCCAGATCACAGGGGTACAGATCCCAGCTCAGCCATTTGCTGGCTACATGTCCTTGGGAAGGTTTCTTATTTTCCTGTGCCTCACTGTGGTGGTCTGTAAACAAGGATAACTGTGCCTACCTCCTATGGCTGTTTTCACAATCAAACAAGTAAATATGCATAAAGATCTTAGAACAGTATCTGACAAGCAATAAACATTTAATTAGTGTCTGCTAGATGCAGAATAACTGAGGTTTGAGCTGAAAAATAGCTCTGGGAAAAGTTATTTCACAGCTGGATCAAGGAGAAAAGATTGTTCTATGTTTTTTTGTTATTGTATTTACTGTGCAATCTGAAAAACACAACTCTTCCAAAGTCTAGAACTTAATATCTCTTTTTACATCCAGTGAGGGTCAGGTATGATAGTTTTATGAGATCATTAGTAGCAAGGATAATACCTAGGTTTAGGGGTTTTAGATAATATCTCAACAGTTACGTGCTAGATAATCTTACCTTCAGAAAGTCTCTTCTCTTTCAAGTTGTCCATCTAGATTTTAAGTTAATTGGCTAAGGTTCGAAACATGTTTTAAATTCTAATTGAAAGAGCTTTAAAGTAGCACCATAACTCTTATGTAACCAGAGATGATGGCTTTCATCTTCCCGAGTTCCTACTAAAGCAGAAGCAGGGATAACGAAAAGGAATAATAAGCCAAAGCCTGCATCACTGTGAAGGACCCCCACCTGTGTGGCCCTAACACCTGGACATTTACTGCTGCCCTGTGCTAGCTGCTCCTACCCGTCTCTACAGTGTAGCCACATCTGTATCCTGGCAGCTAAATGCAGGAGAATCAGATCCTTTAGAACTCTTGACCTCAGCATGGGCATATAGTCTTCAGGATTCTGTTGCATTTCATGCTACATTGGACAAAACTTTAGTGCTTAATCCACTCAGATCAAAAACTAGCACAATATTCTTCTTTAACAAAAAGATGTTAAAATGTACATTTATGATGTGTACTTTTTTGTATTTTATTTCAATTTTAAAATTTTAGTACAAATGCAGATGTCACCATTTTCTTGAGTGTAAGA
Organism: Trichechus manatus latirostris; assembly: GCF_000243295.1. NCBI lineage: Eukaryota > Metazoa > Chordata > Mammalia > Sirenia > Trichechidae > Trichechus > Trichechus manatus. The sequence goes on from NW_004444195.1 coordinate 2,121,031, forward strand.
GGCACTTTTTTAGACTAGCAACCAGACATTTCAAAATAGCGTACTGTGAACGTTTCCTTTCTTTGCATTTATAAATAGCACCATGACCTCTTTTCCAACTGAATTTGAGGGCTTATTCCTATTGGTTCAGTGACTGTCAAAGTCTCTTTTCTTATGAAAAGAGGGTATCTCAGCAAACGTCTCCTAACTTATTGACCCATTTATTCACATTTATTCATTCAACAAATATTTAAGGAACACTATTCTCTCCTAGATAATGGTGCGATATATTTGCAGTTCATCATAATTGCAACTATCTTCTCATTTGAGAACAGTGACAAGGGCTACAAAGAAAGTGAACATGCAAGTTCTTTCCTCCAAGAATTCAAAATCTAAAGGGGTAGATTAGACATGACTATAAGCAAAGGAAAACGACATGCATATCAGCAATCAGCTTTCTACAACTCAGTAAATGTCAGCAAAGGAATATGTATATATAACATATATACATATACTCAGATAGTAATGATGAGAAAAATCAAATTTTGTGGCCTTTTATGTGGTTTACAATTTAGTATTGTTTTATTTTTAATTACATACTGAAGTGGCAACATCATCCCTTGTTAGTGCTTAAAATCTCTAAAAATCTCAAACCAACACCATGAATAGTGAGGCAAAATACTAGAGCAATTCAGAGCTTTGGAACTGGGGTGATCAGTGAAGGCGCCATGAAGCCAAGTTTCGAGATGTATTGGAAGAAATATAGCAGGTGGAGAGAGCAGCATCTGAAGAAGGAATGCCATAAAGGGAGCAGAAAGGGAGAAGATGTTTTCAGGCAACAGCAAGGAAAGGAAAATATCTGGGACTGACGTAGGGTTCAACAAGTAACGGAAGGGGATGCCAGAAAGGGAAGCTGGAGTCAGATGCAAAGAGCATTAAGTAGCAGGCTAAGGAGTCTGAACTTCATCAAGATATAATGAAGAGTCCTGGCAACCCCTTTCACCATCACCACCCTATGAGCCTGAGGGCCCCTCCTCCCCAAAACACACAACACCTGATAATCAGCATGCAGGGCACACTTCTCTTCTGCTCTCCCCTGACCATCTCTCCAGCCCCAAGAATAAATATTCTCTTCTCTTTCTAAAACTACGTATTGTAACCAACAGTCCTTTTCGCATCCTATTTTTGTGAGAACCATAAGGACATATAAGTTGTCTTATTAGCCCCTTCCTGAGTATTTCTGCGTCTTCCCACCAACGTTTGTACACAAATGGCATAAGAGAGAAAATAATTCTCCCCGTCTCTTACTAGGAGTTTTCCCACTGAAGCTGCTCAACAAATTAACTACTCCAACCTAGACCAGGACTCCTTTGCTCCTTCCACAGCATGGGTAAAGTAAGCTTATGCTGAGTCAAAACTATAACAAAATTTCATGGGGTAAAATTTGTAACTAGAAAGAATCAAGTGAAGAAAATACCACTGACTACTACCTCAACTAAGAAAATAAGTGAGCAAAATGGCTTACCTACCATTACATATGCAATCTGACCAATATAAAATAAATAAAATGATGAACTACAAAAGTCTAAGACTTTTCAGAAAAGATTAAGATGACATCTCATAGCCTCTAATCATGCATCAAACACAGTTGGCCAAAGCTAAGAAATATTCCAACATTAATAAGAAGTTCTCTAATAATTAATATTTTATAGAGCATTTAAAAAAACTCTACAGTTTGGTATATGCAAAGACTAGACCCTTTAAATAAGTCAATAAGTAAATGGAAAAATAACCACTTGTTAAAAGAAAGTTATTAAAGCAATAACCATCATTTATATTCAGTATTTTCAACAGCATCTTTCATCAAGCTTTCTCAATGCTGGTGGGGGTGGGGGTGGTAGAAATAACAAAAGGAGTCAAAATACCATCTTGGATATCATGAAAACTGTAACCCAGAATCCCAAGCTTCATACTTTGGATGTGCAAATACAGGTTTCCCCCTGCATTCCAAAAGTAGAGCGTTCCTATGAAACCTTCTGTAAACTGAAATGGCGTGAAGCAAAGACACAATTACCATTAATTCATAAGGGAAAAATTTTTGAGCGTTCCCAGAGCCAAAAAATAAACTACCGGACATTATGCTGAGCGAAATAAGTCAATCACAAAAGGACAAATCTTGTATGAGAACTCTATTGTAAAAACCCATGAAAAAGTTCACACACAAAAAGTAACAATCTTTGTGAGGGACTGAATTGCTGGGCGGAGGGCTCTGGGGACCATGGTCTCGGGGAACATCTAGCTCAATTGGCATGACACAGCTTATAAAGACAATGTTCTACATTCTACCTTGG
>NW_004444195.1:2125013-2127006 GCF_000243295.1 Trichechus manatus latirostris
ACCAATGTCATAAAACAATATGTGTACTACTGTTCTACTGTTTCATGAGAAACTATTTGTTGTGTAAACCTTCACCTGATGTACAAAAAAAAAAAAATACCTACCAAATCATACCAAATAACACATAAAACCCAAAACAACATTAACAAAAGCAGGAATGATATGATAAATACATAGCCTATACAAAGTAGAAATAAAGTACATATACAGTGTACTTCCCGGGGAAGGAGCTTGGCAAAGCAACTCTTGCTGTTGGGATGCATGCTGCCTCTTTAAAGCCTCACTGCAAAACAAATGCTGAACGCTAGGTTCGCTTTTCACTTTTCCTAAAAGGGAAAATTATCTTTGGATTTCGGTTAGCGAAAGCAGGTACTAATGTAGGCCTTTCGTTAAAGCACAGCAGCATAAAGCAAACTTTAAAAACGTGGGGGAAACCCGTATAAGAGTTTCCATGAAACTCTGCAATTCATTGTTTAAGCCTAGCAGTTCAAATCCACACAAAGGTACCTAGGAAGAAAGGCCCGATGATGCACTTCTGAAAAATCATAGCCACTGAAAACCTTACGAAGAAGGGCAGTTCTTGTGAAACACATGGGGACACCATGAGTCGAAATCAACTTAAGGGCAACTGGTAGTGTTTCTGTTTTGTTTTGTTTTTTGGTTATACTTAACCACAGTAACTAAGAGTACTTGAATCTGAAAAGTACTTAACTGAACACGTACGTGCCTCACACCCTGCCTGTAGTGGTCTTAGCAAAATAAGGAATTGCTGTTAAATGTACCATCAGCCTATCCTTTCACACTCAGCCCATATAAAATCTGACAGATTTAAAGAGGAAGAAAAAAATACCAACACATACACACCCATATAAATAAGTTTTAATGAGTTGCTGGACTTACCCTCTAGGTACATTTTAATTTAAATAAACCTTTGAGTACTGCCAAATCCAGTTTATATAAAACACTCTTGGTGTTAAGACCCATGTTAAGGGTGTGTTTTAAGTACATGTTTGAAAAGGAACCAGGGAGTTATTTCCACTTTAGGCTGTAGCCTAGTTCCATGACCCACTTTGCTTTTTTTTTAAAAAAAAAAAAAAAACAAACCACTGTTAAACAGTAGAACGTCATGATTATTTTTCCTCAATATTTCTGTCCTAAGCACATGAAAGTTCATAAATAAGAGTTTAAAGATACTTCCTTTTTTCCCTTAAAAAAAAAGTTGGCTTCCTTTTTAAAACTGCTATAACTTCATCTTCCAATTACTTATGGGCAATGTTCCATAAACTCCTGCGGGTATAGAGCGCTTAAGTGCGGGGGAAATCAATATTGAGCTTGTAAGTACAATACTATTATTGGTAATAACAATGACATCCAGTTAAATATACTTTTAAAAATAGCTTATTTTTCAATACACTTTTTTTTTTAACCAAAAGGATATATTCCACTGAGCAGCTTAACTTCAAGGGCAACCTTGTGAAAAAAAATGTTGCCATCACCATACAAACTTGCAACAGCCTAAAATGTCATTATTTCACCCAAGTTTATAGTTCCCTTGTATATTTTCCTCTAATTATCAAACAAAACATTCACAATGTAACTTCACAAAGCCTTCCTCCAAATCAAAACAAAATGCCTCCAGATTGCCCCCAAGGAGGTGGGAGAAGTGTTTAAGAAAACAAGCCAAAACGAAATAAAATAAAACTTAGTAGCTAAATGATTTGGACACACATTCTCCCAAGAGATCAGTCTCCAATATTAAACGAGAAAGATGAGGCGAACTCAATGCCGACAGGTCCCCGTCTATTGTGTTGGGTTCAGGCATGTGGAGGCCAAAAGATTGTAATTAAAATTAATTAATAGGCCTGTCTTCTTAAAGAGTATAACAAGCAGGATGCAGGGGAGCACAGAGAGCAGAGCAAAGCCATTATCTCAACGGAGAAAATAACCTGGTGCCTGAAACTCGTTAATAGCAGCTTCTTTTGGGGGGGGGGGG
>NW_004444195.1:2127637-2152403 GCF_000243295.1 Trichechus manatus latirostris
CGGCGCCCGCGCGGGAGCTGCCCGCGCTCAGCGGCGGGGGCTGTCCAGCCGGCCGTCCTGGTTCCTCAGCATAGCTGAGCAACTGACTCAGTCCGCCGCGTCTTGGCCGCGCCTGGCACCCTCACTACCTGGCACACCTAGGCCAGGAGACGCTCGGCCCGGCCGGGCTGGGGAAGCTCGAGGGAGCGTCCTGGAGCCTAGAGCGGGGAGGATATTCCCCTCCCCGGAGCGAGATGCCTGTGACCCTTTCCCAGCTCCTGCTAGCCAGTTAGTCTGTGCGCCCTAATGGGGGGTTAATTGTCGAATGGGCGGAACCTCCCCATGACTGATTATAGTATTACTCTGCTAAGTACTTTCCATGTTACCTCAGCATTTCTCAAACTTACGACTCATCTAGGGCGCTAATTTCCCAGGCAGCTGCTTTGTATATTTGCATTCAGTGGCCCGGAATCTGTATTTTTAACAAGCCCCGCCATGATTGGGTTGAACCCATGATATAGGATTCTTCCTCATGTCATGCCTTTTAAACCACAAACAAAAATTTAAAAAAAGAAGCCAAACCCCTTGAGGTGTTAGTCCATTCCTACCCACGGTTACCCCATGTATTGCAGAGAACTGAGTTCCATAGGGTTTTCTTAGCTATAATTTTTAGGAAATCAGATCACCCGTGGTGCCTCTGGTGGATTCCAACAGCCAACCTTTTGGTTAGTAGTCCAGTGTAAACAGCTTGTCCCACCCTGGGACTTTCATCCGTGTTGTTATTTGCCGTTGAGTGGATTCCGACTCAGCAACCCTATATGACAGCAGAATTGTCCCATAGGATTTCCTAGGCTGTAATATATACAGGAGCTGATCGCCAGGTCTTTTCTTTGGTGGAGCACCTGGTGGGTTCCAATTGCAGACCTTTCTGTTAGCAGCTAAGCACTTAAACATTTCCCCACCAAGGCTTAATATCCCCGTGATCTAGTTGAGTGTGAGGAGCCCAGCAACTTCCTTTAAAGCTGACATAGCTTTAAGGGATGGAAATGATTTTCAATTTAGATCCGAACTCTCTCCTGTAAGGAATACAGCCCCTCCACCATTTTAAAAATTCCCCTTTCTTGTCTTTTCCCCTGGAGGGATGGGATAACCATGCCTCAGCCATTCTTGCATCTGAGACTGTTAGATCCAGAAGATACATTTCTTCTTGGAAATGGACGTTGACACTCTGAGATCCCTGCAAATCTTAGAAGTGATAATACGGAGACAGTAAAGGAAAATAAAGGCAGCTCTAGAAAAACCCTTGTGGACCCACGAATGCCTAAGAGTCCATAAAATCCACTTGTTTGCAGATGAGTTCAATGGCCAACACCTGATTTACTTATTTTATTTTTAATAATCATCTCTCCACAGACTGTCTGGAATCCTCTCCCTTAGAAGATGGAATGTACTTATCTTTCCCCTGGACTTGTTGATGGAAATGAAGCAATTAGGGAAAATGCCAAGCTTATTATGAAAATAAGATAATTGGTGAAGTCCAGAGTGTGTGAGGCTTCCCAGAAATCCAGGCTTGTGGGAGGTTTCACCTTCACCAAAACCACCTGCCTACCAAAAAGCACCCTTCTGCCCTGGGAAGTCTCTAAAGCAGTGATGACTCTCTCCAGAGGCACCAACGTGCCATTCAATTCCATCAGGAAAGTTTCCTTGACTTTTTCTAAACCTCAAGAATTGTCTTTTCTTTGTATTCCTGTAGCACCTGTGGCATGAATTGTATTTAGGTGGCTGTTTCCTGGCTTCATTTTAGGTCCATACTCTGTTTTTTCCTCTGCTTTCAGAGTTCTCACATACTTCTCATTTATTTTTATCTTTGTAAGCCGTCTTAAATCCTTTTCCAAACAAGGTGGGGTATAAATAAACAAAAACTGTTACATCAGTTATGGTGTGTGTCAGAAGGTCAAGCATTGCTTTGTCCTCAAGTTACTTTCCTTGCTAGATTTTATAAGGTAGGTGGGTCTTTGTGCCTCTTTGCCGCAATAACTTAGTTTCTTGATTATTGTTCATTTTTATTTATTTGTTTAAGAATATTGAGCATCCACTTTGTGATAGTTTTAGGATACGGTGGTTAACAAAACATGGTCTCTGTGATTTAGTCTTCTCTGGGGGAAAATAAAGTTAAGAGCTATTACCTGTAAGGCACATCAGTGGTTTAATCATAGGGAGCAGGGCTTCAAACCAGTTCAGCCCGGTTCAGTCATGGCTAACAAAGCGACACCAGAATGAAACCGAATTTTTAAAATGTGGGTGAACCAGAACACTAACTGGAATGGGAGAAATTACTGGTCGAAGCCCTCCTAGAAACTTTTATCTTCCTCTTAGAAAACAAGGGCAGCATGGGTGTTGCTTAGCAACCGAATCTCTTGACCAGCTGAGTTGAGAACAGTGGTGCGGCTCAAAGATGGCAGCCAACCATGTTGCTTTAAATGTGTATTGCTCTCACAATCCTGGCAATAATTCAATGTCACAAATCAGGTTCCTGAAAGGACTGACTACACCTCTTCTGTGTCTCCCATTCCAGGGCTCTGACCCATAATTTTTCATGTTCTGGTTTAAGTTCTCAATCACCCAGATTTTTAAAATTCGAGTCTTCTATTCTGGTTTCACTTTGTCAGCCATGACTGAACCAGTTCAAACCAGTTCAAAGCTTTATTAGGCAGTAAAAGAAAAATAACACTCACCCATTGAATGTATACATTGGCTGTAAGATGTTTTCTGATTTTAGGAATCTAAATATGTGGAGGAAAATAAAAAATGTCTGATACCAGGTTCTACCCTAACATGTAACATACATGATATAGATAGTGGTTAAGAATTCAGCTGCTAACCAAAAGGTCAGAAGTTTAAATCCATCAGGCACTCCTTGGAAACCCTTTGGGGTAGTTCTACTCTATCCTATAGGGTCACTGTGAGTCGGAATCGACTCGACATCAATGAGGTGGGTATATATGTATTATATACACATATATCAACTCTAAGAGTAGCAATTCTTTTTCCAGTTTTATAAACATAATCTTAATTGAGACTTAAAGAAGTTAGGTAGTAGATAGTGGATAAATTGAACGCATCTAGGCCTACTCATAGGAGCCCTGGTGGTGTAGTGGTTAAGCACTTAGCTGCTAACCTAAAGGTCGGCTGTTCAAACCCACCAGCCACTCTGCGTGAGAAAGATATGACAGTCTGCTTCCATAAAGTTTACAGCCTTGGTTGTGGGGACCATGGTCTCAGGGAACATCTAGCTCAATTGGCATAACACAGTTTATAAAGAAAATGTTCTACATTCTACCTTGGTGAGTAGCGTCTAGAGTCTTAAAAGCCTGTGAGCAGCCATCTAAGATTCTTCACTGATCTCACCACTTCGGGAGCAAGGGGGAATGAAGAAAACAAGATACAAGGGAAAGATTAGTCCAAAGGACTAATGGAACACAACTACCACGGCCTCCGCCAGACTAAGTCCAGTACATCTAGATGGTGCCCAGCTACCTCCACTGACTCCTCTGACAGGGATCACAACAGAGGGTCCCAGACAGAACTGGAGAAAAATGTAGAACAAAATTCTAAGTCACAAAAAAAGACCAGACTTACCGGCCTGACAGAGACTGGAGAAACCCTGAGAGTATGGCCCCCGGAAATCCTTTTAGCTCAGTAATAAAGTCATTTCCTAGGTTCACCGTTCAGCCAGAGATTAGACAGCCCCATAAAACAAAACGAGACTAATGGGGCACAACAGTCCAGGGACAAGGACTAGAAGGCAAGAGGGGACAGGAAAGCTGATAATAGGGAACCCAAGGTCGAGAAGGGACAGTGTTGACATGTCGTGGGGTTGTTAACCATTGTCATAAAACAATACGTGTGCTGACTGTTAAATGAGAAACTATTTGTTCTGTAAACCTTCATCTAAAGTACAATTAAAAAAAAAATTACAGCCTTGGAAACCCTATGCAGCAGTTCTACTGTCCTTTAGGGTTGCTGTCAGTCAGAATCAACTCAATGACAGTATGTTTGGGTTTAGATCTATTCATAAGGAGCTCTGGTGGTGTAGTGATTAAGCACCAGGCTGATAACATAAAGATTGGCAGTTCAAATCCACCCAGCAGCTCTTCGGGAGACAAGACCTGGCAATCTGCTCCCATAAGGATTACAGCCTAGGAAAATTTATGGGGCAGTTCTACTCTGTCATACAGGGTTGCTATGAATCAGAATTGTCTCAACAGCACCCGACAATGAGGCCTTACTCATAGGGTATAAATTTATTTATCAGCCCTCACAGTCAGGCATTCAGGGAGCAAAGTAGACAGGAAAATTAATATTATAAGAATTAGAGTATGAGAATCTGTTACTGCCAAGGCAACTTAAGTAGAAATTCCCGGTTATTCCGATCTAACTAGTTGCCGTCAAGTGAGCTACGACTCATGGCGATCCCATGTGTGTCAGAATAGAATTGTGCTCCATACAGTTTTCAGTGATTGATTTTTCAGAAGTGGATCACCAGGCCTTTCTTCCAAAGATCCTCTGGGAGGACTCAAACCCCAACCTTGCGGTTAGCAGCCAAGCATGTTAACTATTTGCACCAACTAAAACCCAAAAAACCAAACCAACTAGGGACTCCAAATTTCCGTCTAGGCTAGATTTATTCCAAAATAACCTACTCCCACCCCTATTTCCTAGATTTTTAGTAAGAAAGCAAGTAAAACTTTGTCATTGCTTACTTTGTTCCTTTGCTCCTCCCCTCCCTTCTACCCAGAATGCACTCCGTTTATGAAAGAGGCAACTTGAGAGAATAGAATCTTCCTTCTCTCCTCTTCCTTCCCTTCTCTGATCTCTTCCTCCTCCTCCTTCTCCTCTTCCTCACATCATCATAGCTAACACTCATTGAACATTTATGTTCCAGTCACTGGATTTTACTTGTGTTTGTTTAATTCTCTCAACAACCCCTTGGAGAAACAGTGTTATTATACCCTTGTTATAGATGAGAAAACTTAAAAAAAGAGCGACTGATAAACAAGTCAACCAATTTTTGGAGGGAAATTCCAATCCAGTCTGCTCTAGGACCCACCTTCAACACTGTATTGCCTCTTAGAAAAAACAAACTTTGCTGGGATCATGAAGACCCAGGTTCAAAATTGAGCCCAACCATGTAGACTGTGGCATCTTGGGCAAATTAATTAACTGAGCCTCAGTTTCCCCATCTGTAAACTGTGAATAATAATACTATGAGGACTTAATATAATGGCATATACAAGGCACGTAGAAAAGAGTAGCCCCAAAGTACATTTAGTTCTATTCTCTTTTTTCCAATTAATCTTCAAGATTAGGTTCAAATCCCACCTCCCTTCCAAATCTCTGATGCCCAAAATAACTTATATAACAAAATTTAAGATAATCTCTCCATTTTCTCTATGAGAAAATCCAGTATTGTTTTTATAAAAATTTAGGGATATAGACCACATAGGCAAATGTCTACATATAATATTTAATTCATCTACTTAGATAAACAAATATTTAAAGTAACATGTAAAATTGCATATCAGTTTGAAAATACTGCCTTTCTAACTCATCTTTCACAAAATAATTTCAGTCAAATTCTTAACATGCAACTTTGACATTAATGACTTCATCACTGGAGTCACATTTTGAATCATCAAACACTTGGGGATTTTGTTGTTGGGTTTTTCTTTTTCTTTTTTTTCAGAACTATTTGTTTCACTTCTAAGTATTTTGAGATACCTAAATTTCTGATTCCTTTCACGATTCTGTCTCTGAGAATTTTATTCCAAACCACAGGTTCCAACTTGCTTTATATTAAGAGACTGTTTTTTCTTATTCATTTGAAATATGCACATTAATGATTTCCAACAGTTAATTTATTGTTGCTGTTTAAAAAAATTTTTTTAAAGCATTGTTGCACTAACCTACAACATTTACAATTATATGAGGTCATACCCCCATACATAATTGCTTAATCTGTTTTAAATTTTTGGACTCTGTTTTTTAAACAAATTTCTTTAGGTGATGTTTGACTGCATTCTATACTAGGATTAATTGAGGGTGTTTCAGGCTACACTCTCATCCCCAGAGGCTTAGTGATTTGCAGTTCAGAATAAAGTACAGTAATTGAGGGAAGATAGACATTCTATGATACATATTTTCTATGTACCAGGCACAATTCTAAGCATATTACGCACTATTAACTCTTAATCATTTGACAGGGCTAAGCTGCTAAACAAAAGGTTGACAGTTCAAATCCAGCAGGCTCTCCTTGAAAATTCTATGGGGCAGTTCTACTCTGACCTATAGGGTCGCTATTAGTCGGAATCAACTCGATGGCAATGGGTTTTGGGGAGGTGAGTACTATCATTATCTCCTTTTTTAGCAGCTTATCTCATCTAAGAACTCACAAGCAGTAAGGGAGGGAGTCAGGATTCAAATTCAGATAATAGGGATTTAAATCCAATGCCTTAAGCATTATGCTGTTAGGAGGCTTTTAAAGGAACTGACCAGAAAGACCTCTTTTCTGAGGCCTAATTTGGGGGATAGGGGATTCTCTGAGAGATGCAAACTGTTTATGGACTCAGTTACTAACTGAAAGGATAGAAGTTCAAGTCCACCCAGAGGAGAGTTGGGAAAAAGACCTGGTGATCTACTTCTGAAAAATCAGCTATTGAAAACCCTAAGGAACACAGTTCTACTCTAACTCACATGGGGTTGCCATGAATTTTGGAATCGCTTCAACAGTAACCAGTACTGGTAATTTTGGGGGAAAAACAATTTACCTTACATCCAGACATGTGCAATACTTTCTCATGGATTCTCCCATTGCCCTTTGTTTTTACTGTATTGGGGTATTCTTGTCAGTCTTCTTTGCATTATGAATACTCAGAGATTTTTCTTATTACTATTTGTATTCCCTGAAAGTACCATTATCTCAACTGGAGTACTCTTGTCAGTCTGCCTTGCATTATGGATACTTAGAATCTTTTCTTATTACTATTTGTATTCTCTGAAGTACCCATCATAGAGCCTTAAATAAATATTTTGTTTTATTACATTGAAATATTTAAATTCACTGGTATTGACTCCTTTCAGTACTTTGATACAAGTTATAAGAGTTGCTTTGAAAGTCTTATTAACTCTCTCACAACAGGGAACTGTTCAGTGGATGACACCAGTGGGTATGGTAGACATAGGAGCAGGGCAAAATATTCAGTTGTTTTAATTACTGACCACAAATTGATGATATTGTAGAAATAATTTATTTTAAAATATAAGTTTTTAAAAATCATTACTATCAAGAAAAAGCATAAATGTTCCTGGAAACTAATATTTCAGAAACACATCTAGGCACTAGAGAATAGGGTATTTACTTGATACTAATATGCACTTTTTTTCATTTAAACATGGCTGAAATGGGTATTCATCTTAAAATGAATTGCTATTGGCCAGGCAGCATCATAGGACAATTGTTATTCCTACATGTTTGTGAACTTGGTCATAGGTGTTTATATTGCGTTTGATCCATGTGCATTATCAGTGCTACACATGTTGAGTTTAATTGCTACGTAAAATGTGTTCAAAAAGATTATACTAGGTTTCTGCAGGAAGGGAAAGAAACAGAGCAGTGTGATGTCTGATAAAAATCTATGTCTAAATAAATCTCAAAGAGCATTTTCTGTATGTGTAAGATAAAAATCCTAAGTAATTAATGTTTTGTTACAGTTTATGTTACAATGATTTTTTTTCTCAGTGATATAGAAAATATTCATGTCTCCTAAATTAGACTGAATCTTAGAGTTGCTGATATCCAGCAGTTTCTACCACTGCTAATATAAAAATCAAGTTTTATTTTCCTGTGGAAATAAGTTTCTTAAGGAACAGTCATTGTTAAGAGAAATTCTAGAAACCTATCTGTTATCCAGATTTGCAGATGAAATACATTCACTGAGTGCAAAATCATTGCTTCCACTTTGATGCGTCAGTTCTCATATATTTCTATAGTTGTGTTTACTAAACAAATTATAAAATTCTATTTCTCTGTGCTATAACATGAAAATACTGTAGTTTTTTTCCCTTTTTGCTAAAAATGCTATACTTATAAGAGCTAATTAACTTTGAAAGCTCTCTGACATCAACAAAAAACAAAGAGGGGGTTAGAAGAGCAAAAGATAGGGTTATAGAAATACAAAAAACAACTAGAAATAGAATCTGCACAAAACAATGAAATTAAGCTACTAAAAAACTAATTTGAAAGGCACAGAATAACATCAATGGAAAGGGTAAACTAAAAATAATGAAAGGGTTCATAAAAACTCATGTCACAAGACAACTATCATAAAAGCAGAGGTTATACACTGGCTGCTTGTGGGCAGCAAGAAGTTCACAAGTGTATGTTTGGGACCACATAGAGTTTAGCAATTTTTAGCTAGTTTTCAAAATTTAGAAGATTATATATTAAAATGTGGATTTTCAGCTTCTCTTTAAAAATTGGAATGCCTGATAGCACTGGGTTCACATTCCCACAAAGAAAGTCTAAATGGGTTGGAAAATTGCCTGCCCTTTTTGTGCAGGACATACAATTTAGTTTGCCGTAATCCGTATCCTCTGTGGCTCACCTTGGGTTATAACTCAGGGACTGTGGAGGTCGCAACTATGTGCTGTTGCCTGAAATTATGATCAATTAAAGACAAGCTGCATGAGTGATCCTCAGGACAATCTCATGGATTTCTGAAATGGGAATCTTAGAAATATATTGTTCATATCAACATTTAATACTCAGCACATTAAGACTGCTCCATTGTTAGCAGTAGCTGCAGCACAATCGTGATAATAGTTAACATCTACTGAATTCTTAAAATAAGTCAAATACCATGCTAAACACTTTACAACTATTATTCATTCAACTAATTTTTATAGATATAAGACGTGGTGGGCCACAGAGTTACAGAGGTAAACAAAGTAGACCTATTTCACGAGCCTCTTGTAGATTACAGTATGATAGCAGAGACAGATATTACCCAAATAAACACACATGTATGTATTACACATATGTATATATTTACTAACCCTGGATGGTACAAAGGTCAACATGCACAGCTGCAAACTGAAAGGTTGGAGGTTCAAGTCTGTACAGAGGCACCTCAGAAGAAAGACCTGGCAATCTACTTCCAAAAAAATAAGCCATTAAAAACCCTAGGAAGCACAGTTCTACTCTGACGCATATAGGGTTGCCATGAGTCAGACTGACGCAAGGGCAACTGGTTTGGTTTTATATACGTGCTATATATACATATATGTATAGACGTATATTGGAGTCCTTGGGTGGTGCAAATGGTTACTGCCTTTGGCTGCTAACTGAGAGGTTGGAGGTTTGAGTCTACTTAGAGACACCTGAAAAGAAAGGGCTGGTGGTTTACTTCCAAAAAATTAGCCATTGAAAACCCTGTGGAATACAGTTCTATTCTGACACACATGGGGTTGCCATGAGCCAGAGTTGATTCAATGGCAACTTTTATTTTTAGTAAATATATATTGTACATACTACATAGCATATATGCATGCATACATTTGTGTTTATATATTTAGCATGTGTATACAACATGTACCTGTATGATTGTGCTTAAACCGTAGGAATTTGCTGGTATTTGTCAATATTTAATCTCAAAAATGGTCATTTCATATGTTTCAAATTAAAAAGTTTTTTGTTGAGAATGGAGGAAATGCTTTTCCCCTACTGTTAATCTTTTCTTTATGTGGAGGGAGTTGCTAACTGTCCTGGCCTTTCTTTGCCACCACCCAGCCCACTCTACATGCTCTACTCTGTGATAGGTAGAGTAACTGTTTGCTCCATGTATTTGGATGGAGGAACTGACCCCATGAGCCTCTGCTCCTTCAGCTCCTCTTTCTCTCAGCGTGGGCTGCCTTCAGGGAGCCAGAATTCTGTGTTTCTCATCCAAGCTGCAAGATTTATGGGAGAACTGATTGTAGCCATGGCCTCCAGAGACTCACATGTTTGTCTGAAAGTCATACCAGTAATATTTTGGTTCCTCATCTGCCTGATTCCCATCTATCTTTCCATTTATTTCAAACTAGGTACCTCAACATTTGAGGTAAGTATTAGGAAGGAACAGGATTCTATGCTAGAGAATAATAAGGAGAGGAAATGATTTTTGATCGGTAAATCAGAGAAATCTTTAAATAAGAGCCTGCTTAAACTGAGACATAAAGGCTGAGTGGGAGTGAGCTGTGGATACTGTGCCTGTGTGTGGGAGGGCAGAGATAGGTTCCAGGCAAAGAAGAGCATTTGTAAAACCTCAGAAACAGCAAAAAGAAGGAATTTTGGAGAAACTGAAAGAAGGCCTTTCAGCCAGATAGTGAATAAAGGGAGAGTGGAACAAGATGAAATTGGAGCATCAGGCAGCTACATAGTGTATGGCCTTAGGCCATGTCAAAAATAAAAACAAACCCCTAACCAGCTGCTGTGGAATCCAACTCATGGCAACCCAATGTATTTCAGAGCAGAACTGAACTCCATAGAGTTTTCATGGCTGTGAGCTTTCAGAAGCAGATTGTCCGGCCTGTCTTCCAAAGTGCTCTGGGTGGGTTTAAACCACCAACCTTTAGGCTAGTAGTTGAGAACTTAACCATTTGCACTACCCAGGAACTCCTAGGCTTTGTGCAAGATTTGGGATTTTATCAGAAAGACAATGGGAAATCATTGGTCGGTTTTAAGCAGGTAGACGACATAATTCATTTTATTTCCTTATTGTATATAATCTTCAAAACAGCCCTGGGTAGGATGTACTATTATCACACCCATATTTCAGGTAAATACACTGAGATGCAGAGAGGTTAAATTGCAAATATGTTACTTCATGGCGCGTATATATATTCCAGGAACCCTACTTTTAACTGTTGTGCTATTATAACTTTCCAAAGCAAGCCCCTAGTCCGATCTGTAGAGATTTCATAGTATTTGTCATTTGCTAGGTATGATTTACAAATAATATATATGAATAATTCACTTGCTTTTTGAGGTGTTTATAAAAACTATTTTGTCTTTGTAATTCACTTCCTCTGTGTTTAGGGAAATAAAATGGACAATCCAGTCAATTTATCCTTCCAGTTTCCATAGTAGAATTCTGATGAGTTAGGGAAGATTCATTTTTTAAATGCGAGTTGCCTCTTTTGTATTATATAAACAATTTTAATAATCTCTCCCAAACTAATTATTTAAAAGTAAATTGGGAGAAGGGGAACATAGAATAAGAATGTCTTAGCAGTTCGTGAAAAAGGTTTGGTAGATTTGAGAATGAAGACGCTGACCAAGTTACTTTCTGTATATCTGAGATTGCCAGAAATTGACACTTGAATTAACAGTTCATTCGTGGTTGATTTCATGTACAGTTTGTACCACTGGTTAGTAGTAACCTCTATGCCAGCAGCGTCAGTTCTTGCTATAAAAACCAAAGATCCATATATCCTGTTTCTCTATCTCATAAAGGGCGTGTTCTCAGTTTCTTTAAAAACCACATTTCTTTACAAAAGATATCTATCTGCCATTTGATCATTTTCTATGTGTGAAATATGACATACCACCTCAGTTATGCCCAACAGCAGGTGCAGAGACCTTCAAAGACTTAACGCGTATGTTCGCATTTCCTTCACTCCACATGGCTTCTTGCAGCATCCTGTGCGATGGTTTTGTACTTTTTCCTGTGGAAACTCTCATACCCACACTGCTTCAACTTCAGTCTAGTTTAGCAATAAAAAAACACAGGGTCTGCCTGGTACATTTTGCAAGCATATTAAGAAGCCTGTAGCAGTCATGCTTGATTGGACTTTTCTCTCTTTCACTTTTAAAGGAACTGCTGGTCATTCATTCAGCCATGAATGCTTGGCATTTTCAAAACAGTTACTAGGACACGAAAAAGGAAGGGTTTTTTTTTTTTTTTTTGGTTTTGTTTTTGCTTTTTGACTCATCTCCAGAAAAAAAGACCAGAAAATAAAACAGCCCTGGAACCAGTCCCTTGTCTTTATGCTCTGGCTGGGTACAATTTTTACTAAAGCAATTAACAAAAAAAAAAAAAGACACTGATTTAATTCACTGGGTTATCCTTGCTTTGTAAAGTGTATAATGTACTTCCAAATGAAAAGTAACACATTTAGAAAATCATCAGATGGGTAAAGGTTTTATTGAACTAGCTGAAATTGATAGGGACAAGTAAATATAAAGAACTTTAGTCTTTCTTCCAGTGTCTCTTTCAAACTGTGCTTTTGAACTCATTCTCTTGCCCCTGAATGAAATATAGATTGAGTCCCCAAGATTTTTTAGTCTGTGCCAATGACAGCAATAGTCTCATTTATGTGATAAAAATGTCCATTCTGACCTAGTGTAACACAGTAACTCCAGTTCCATTCATTTATTATAAAACTTACCAGTCACCACCCCTTCTCCCACAGGCCTGCTTCAGATCTGGAAGCATGCACTGGGGTGGTGGATGAGACACAGGGAGTGGTAGACTTTTCTCTTTCACTTGCTCATCTCCTCCCTCATTCACTAGGTGCTGCATCAGACCCCTCGAAGTCCAGATCAATGGAAGAGGAGATTGGAAGGAAAGGCAGTCTCTTAAGTGGCTGGCGCACTTGTAGTTCAGCAACATTTTCTGCCTGTTTCTCACCTAGTTCTCTCCTGAATCCCATCTCCGAACTGCTGTTGGAGTATTTCCTGAAATGCTGAAAATACTTGCCCTCAGCCAGCAACTTATAATACCCTTTCTGTTCCCCTTCTTTGGTACACTAAGTTTCTTTCTCTCAGCTGACTAAGTACTCCAAAGGCCTACGTCAAACTTCTCTTATGCCCTCTACAGCCTCTAGCAAAGTTCAAGAGACACAGCTGACATTTAGTTCGGATGAGTAAACTGTTGTCTTATCTTTTTTTTAAAATTGAACCTCAAACCTGCATCTGACGTGGCTAAGAATAGGAAAAGAATATTTGGCCAAGCATATCCTTTTGTAGACACAAGTTGTAAAAAGAATATGTCATTACCTCAACAAAGCTACAGTCTCATTTTTGCAGGAGTATATGTATGCATGTGTGCATGCATATGTGTGTGCACGTGTATGTGTGTGTGTGTGTGTTGGGGAGTCATATTTGTTAAGTACTCCCCACAGGCAAACCCAGAACATAAACCACCCCTCTTAATCCTCACAGCTCTCTATGAATTGGATTCTAGTATTACCCTCTTTTTACAGATGAGGGTACTTAAAGGTTTAAGAGTTTAAATGATTTGCCCAGGGTCACACACTTTGTAAATGGTAGAGTTGGAATTCGGCTTAGTACCTCTGTCAGATGCACAGGCCTAGCTCACAGTAATTACTACAACTGGCCGCCTCTCCTTAGGACTTGAGTGTTACTTAAGTAGTGACTGTAGGTAGGCTATTAAAATGGCTTCTTGCATCCATAGCCAAAGGTTTGCCCAGCTAACAGACTTTAACTGACAGCTTTCATCTCTGTATTATTGACAGAAATCTTCCTTTGAGGAGTGTCCCGGGTACGGGCCGATCCATGACTGTAATCTTCCTATTAAACAGTATGAAACAAAAACAAAATGGGAGACTTTAAGGTAGTCCATTCACTCCCTCACACATCTTCTTGCATACTATATCAATTATATAGTCAACAGTTCCATGATTCAAATTTCTTTTGACAGTTAATTAAATTTATGTTTACTTTAGTCATGATTTCCAGGAGTCTAGCTATGGATTTTGAATGCTAGTTTACAGGTTCTTTGTGGCATTTTTGAGCACGGAAAACTATCTTATTACTCATAACAACTGGTGAGAGAAAATAGGCTCGGTCGGTAACATCAGGCAAGTCACCCACAAGCCACATTAGTGAAATGGTGAATTCAGAGCAGATGGATTTGCTTTATAGGCAAAATAAGCGCTGAAGCCTTGAAAAAAATTAAGGTTCTTGGCTATTAGGCCTACAGGGCCCTTGGTGATAAGATTCCGTGGAGAAGACAGAAAGCCAGAATGGGGGCTGAAGGGAATGGTCATTAGTCTAACACATAGTGATTAAAGGGGTTTAAGGAGCAAGCGCTTGATCCAAGAAAGCATTTGACTAAGGATTAAACTGTATGGGATGGTTATTCCTGCAGAAAACACATGCAGCTCTCCAATGATTCTGCTTAAGCTAATCATAAAATCAGCATTTCAAAACTAGGGTTCCATAGTAGGCCTATGTAATGCTTTATGAAAACAAGAGCTACTTGATCAACTAAATCAGGAAAATGTTTTAATCAATACTCTCTCCTGGAGATTTAGCACATACATGATCATATTTAATTCTCCAAGGGAGTCCTGTAGGAAAGAAACCAGTTTAATTTAGCATTTCCTAGATTTATTTGATCAGGAAACCTTGTTTTTGTTCAATACCTTTGGTTTATTAAATCACATTTTTGGAAAAGCTGATCCAGTGTAATTAAGTGTAATTATATCCAATCGCTATAAGTTGGAATCCACTTGATGGCAATGGGTTTTGTTTTTTTTTAATATCCTATAGGTAATCCTCAAAGAACACTATTGGATATTGCTTCTTGCAGCAAAGCTATTGTGAATTTTTTGACAGGCATGAGTTAAAGGAAATACTCTTTAAAATGTTACTGGAATACAGATACTTTAGGACATCTGCTCAAGGTCCATATTCTTCAGTTGGAGACAGGGTTGACAAACTAAAAAAAAAAAAAAAAAATTGTGGCACCTCCAGGAGATAGGTCTGGATAGAATGCTAGTCTACCTCTTCCTAGATAAAGTTAAGATTTTAATCAAAAAATAAATTCTGAATCCAATCCAACCCACAGCCAAAGAATAATAAAGACTTAAAAATTCTATACCATTGAAAATTTCACCCTAGAAATTTGTAAGTGGATGGTGACACACGCTAATATAGGCCCTAAAAGATCTCACTGATGTATCCTTAGGATCTACAACCTGACAAAATATAACTTCCCAGGAAACTCTTGAGATAGTTATTTGCCAAAAAATATATCTGTATAACAGAATAGGTATTATTAACTGCTTTAATGATAATACTAGTTAGTATTTTTGAAGTCTTACTGTGTCAGGGACAGAGGATAACACTTACATGGATTAACTATTTTAATCCTCATAGCAACCCACATTTTATAGAAGGATAGGTAACATGAGGCTAAGAGTCTTTAAGTAAACCACTCAAATTCACACTGGTAGTAAGTGGTTGAGCCAGAATTGCCTACTCTATTCAATAGCCCAGTATAGGACATTTATATATATAAGTTGTATGATTTAGGATACTTGTTCAGATGTGATAACAATTGCCAGAATAACAGTCACCTAAGCAAGATAGAAGTTTATTCCTCTCTTAGTTCAGGACTGGATTAATGGTGATGAGGATTCAAGCTCTTTGCATTTTTACCAACATGTGGTGTCCATCCTATGGTCAAAAATAGCTGGTCTAGATCTCATCATCACATCTGTATCCCAGTAGGTAGGAAGGCACAAAGAAAAGAGGGCATAGTTTACCCTTTCATAGGCCAGGCCCAGAGGTTTCCCATTACTTTACCAATATTCCATGGGCTAGAACTTAATCAAAAGAATACACCAATCTTCAAGTGAGGCTGAGAAATGAAATCTTTATTCAGGGAAGTCGTGTGCTTGGTTAAAATTTTAGGGTTTTATTCTTGTGTTATTGTTGTATGTTCCGTGGAGTCAATTCCAACTTATAACGACCCTGTAGAACAGAGTAGAACTGCCCTGTGAGGTTTCTTGGGCCGTAATCTTTATGGGAACAGATCACCAGGTCTTTTCTCCTGTGGGTTTGAACTGCTGACCTTTAGGTTAGCAGCCAAGCTCTTAACCATTGTACCATCAGGGCTTCTTAGGATTCTATTACTGAAGGACTAAAGGTAGAATGTCTATCTGGGGACAACTTGCATTTTTTGTCACAGGATCACTAGTGACAAGTTAGTTAATTACAAAGTTTCCTACCAAAAATTGTGATTTAACATTAGAATAGTTTGTATAGGCAATTCTTTTTGCTAGAAACTGAATAGTGGGGCCAGTGGGCTGATATGGCTTGAAGTCTGAGTCAACAAAAAATTCTTTCTTCACAGAGATGAAAGAATGTGAATCTTCCTACTATCCTGATAGAAGATGTGTCCAACTTCTTCAAAAGTATTATAAAGTCATTGGAAGTTATTCTCTGATCCATTTAGAGATCACAAATACTCTCCATGTCTCTGTGGTGCTGTTAGGATATAGACTGTGTCAAGGCCCCAATATCCAGGGATCTACATTGAGCTCATGCAGCTATATCCATGAATGATACATATCTACAAAGGTCAGCTAGTATCAGTCTTGTTTATTTCTAATGAATCTTAAAATAAGAAAAGCTAAATTAGCCACTAATTAATTTAAAACAGTTACATAGTAGTAATAATGAATATTTATCCTAACTAAATATACAGGCAGTCCCCAGGTTATGAATGTCCGACCTACATACAAATTGTAGTTATGAACCAACCTCTATAAAGCTTATTATATTAAAAACTCAAGGTACATACAACGGTTTGTAATAACAAACAGACATTACTATTATTATTATTACTATACTATTATGTTAAAGATGTTTTAGTGAATCTGGAAGTGTTTCTTCAATTTTTTTTTTATACATAGAAAGGTACACTATATATTATATACAAAGACAAACGTTTACTAATTGACATTAGATACGAATCATGTATAACTGTTCTGACTTAAACATACAAATTCGACTTAATGACAGATTTAGGAATGGAACTCATTCATAATCCGGGGACTGCCTGTATATGTAAAAAGCGTCGAGCTATATATGAGCTAAACTTGAACAACATGTGAGAGAAAAATCTGCATAAGAACAACATATTCCAAAATTTATAAGGATAAAACACGTCAAAAAAAGACTATCAAATTTTCTATTAAGGGTCAAGAAAAACCTATGGAACCACAGAGAAGTTATTGCAAATATCATAATATTAGAAGTAAATGGCACA
Organism: Trichechus manatus latirostris; assembly: GCF_000243295.1. Taxonomy (NCBI): domain Eukaryota; kingdom Metazoa; phylum Chordata; class Mammalia; order Sirenia; family Trichechidae; genus Trichechus; species Trichechus manatus. The sequence goes on from NW_004444195.1 coordinate 2,144,737, forward strand.
ATGCTTGAATACTAATGTTTTTCCATATTTTACTTATTTTAACAAATAAACAATAACACATATTAACTCTTTAACAGAAATAAGTCAGTTTTAAAAAATCTTGTTTGTACGAGGCTTCCACCTATATAAACTTCTGATTTCTTTTCTTTTTCTTTCTTTGCATTTCCCTTTCTTTTCTTTTCAAATATTTTTCCAGGTATCCTCTTTTCATGGAGAGGAGCACTGCAAATATCTACACCTCATTTTAATTAGCACTTTATAGTTTTCAAATCCCTTGCGTATGTATTTTCCGTTTAATCCTTAGAGCTAGTGAATATAATGCAAAGTCCAATTCTTATTAGAGATCTCTGAAGCTCAGTACATTTCTCAATTTCCTCTTGTTTAACTAATGAAATCCATAAATTCTGATTTACCATCTGTTTAATTGATGGTTTGGAGGTTCTCCTTATACCCTGGAGCCTCCAAGAAGCACTAAATCTAACTACTGCACCTTTTCAAATAAATTCTTCGAATCCACAGATACAATTTCAAGGATTATAAGCTTTGAGTTTCCTAGGAGAGCACATACATACAGCAAAACTCATCAACAAATAAAGAGAATTTATTTTTAAAAAATAGGATAAAATTTTGGGAGGAATGTTCATACTGAAAGCTAAGAATCAAGATATATTTATGCATATATATGTATATATTTATATTTACATTTGTAGCCATGGCCCCATTTGAAACTTAGGTATTCTTATATTTGGGTTTAGATAAGTCTAGGCATATCTGGAGGATCTATGCCAACAGTTTCCAAACAGCAGAAGACTCTTTTGTTCAAATGAGATCTTTAGAGGAAATGACCATAAAATAAAACAGATAAAATTGATAATAATCTAGCTGAAGTAGGGCAGTGGTGAAAGCGGAGGCTTCGCAGTCCTACCTAAGTGCTCCCCACCGTGGGAGTGTGGTCAACCTTTACTAATGCACTCTATCAGTGACACAGATTGCCCTTCAGACCAGACCTGTGACTCAGACCTGTGCCACAGAGTGTAATGAAGCGGACTGTAAAAGTGAAAGCTCTTCCCTATGTGTCTAAAAGTTCCTGAAAGCCCAACACAAAAGTAATACGTTAAGAATGTCAAAGAATGCAGCCCTGGAGAGTGGAGGTTATATCATGATAGATACATTTGGGGCATGGAGTGAACACAGTAGATTGAGCAGCAGGCCTATACATGGACACCATCTTTGATGCATATCAGAAGGAAGTCCATATCAGCAGGGTGCAGTCAAGAAAGCAGAATTCACATTGGGTATTTCAGAAGAGAGGATTTAATATAAGAAATTGTTTGCACAGATGTTGAAGGCCCTAAAAGCAAAAAGAGAACAGCTGGTAAACACACAGCCAATAACTGCAGGAAGCAGCTACTATCCCAAGGGCTGTGGAAACAAAAGAGACAGAGGTTACCAGACTAGGAGCTTGGTGGTAGGGCTTCATGAAGGTGAAGTTCAGATCTTTGATAAGGGAGGAGGGGGGATCCCACCTGGCTGATGCTGGGATCTCTAAGGCTGTGTGATCCTGGGAGTGCCAAAAGGATGGGAATAAATAGCCACTCATGGGGCAAGGTGCCAGTGCCGGACAACGCTGAGAGAAGCAATTAGAAAGAGGAGGGAAGTCCTCTTCACCTTCCTCTCAGCTTCTAAGCTCCCTTTGTTGTTGGTGTTAGTTGTTGTGGAGTCAGCCGCTGACTCATGGCAACCCCGTGCAAAACAGAACAAAATGTTTCCCAGTACTATTCCATCCCTATGACTGTTGCAGACCAAAATTTGTGATCCATAGGTTTTTCACTGGCAAAAGGCTTTCAGAAGTATATGTCCAGCCTTTCTTCCCAGTCTCTCTTAGTTTGGAATCTCCACTGAAACCTGATCAGCATCATAGCAACATCTAAGCCTCCATAGACATGCAGGTAGTGGCTGGGTATGAGATGCATTGGCCGGAAATCAAACCCAGGTCTCCAGCATGAAAGTCAAAAATTCTACCACTGAACCACGATTGCCCTCATAAATCTCCCTCTAGTGCCCCCTAACTGTCAGATCATAGTCAGACATCAGTTGGCAAAAGGTGTACATCATAGAGGAATATTGAAGGGTGGATTTGAGATACCCTTAGACACAATAAATAGAGCAAGCAGAGACGAACTGTGTGTGACTATTATTTTGGCTGTATATTTTATTCTCCCAGGCTGGTGTGACGGCACCGTTGGTGATTTTTTTTTTTCTTTATTTGATGCTTGATTGTTCAATATTTAAGGTTGAGAAATAATAAAATAGATAAATATTTTGTAAAATTACTCTCTGAAAGAATAGTTAAATAAATTTTGACAAAACCATTACTTTGGAAAAATACGTTTCAACATTCAATTTTATATATTGACATAGCAATATTAAATAACTCCATTCAACATCTTGAAGATATATTCTGCAGGCAATTTTAGACACATTAAGAATTATTTAATATTAGAGACTTCACTAATAAATAATGCCTAATCTTAACATTTTCTTGGTCTACAATGTTATCTTTTACTTTCTAGGACACAAAAATATGAAGTCTAAACCAGGTATATTTGTAGGTGTTCATAATAATTTAATGTCAAAAAATTTTTTGACAAGATTTTGGCCCTACACACTGCACCACCGTGAAACAGTAGGATAACTCTTTGTATGGGGAAACTTCTGGTCAAATTTTATTCTTGCATATTTGGCATTGGAAAAAGGTGGATTGTGCTTGCATTAATTCAAAATACAGGTCATTGGACTCTGAAGCAAGACTTCCTGGATTTCAATCCATAGGCTAAACCTAAATTGCCCATTCATTCATTCATTCATTCAACAGATGTTTATTGCCCTGTTACAGTATAAGTCAGTGTTCAGGTTAGAGAAGCAGTCACTGTGTGTTCTGGAATAAGGGATTTATTGTATGGATAAAACGTTGCACAACTGTGAAAGGAGCTGGGGGAAGTGAAGGTCTGGAAGGAAGAGGCAGAAGATAGGAGGAGTTAGCAGCCAGTCAATTGAAGAAGTCAAATACATCGGTTGTTAAAGTGGAACCCATAGAAAGCTCGATAGGTAGTTGTTGACTCACTGTAGCAACCACCTCTGCAGGTCCACAGCCAAGCATCTTGTGGTGAGCCTGGGGCAGCTATTGGTCATCAGGGTCAGCAGACTAAAAGAAGACTTAGTGTCCGAGAGGAAGAAAAGAGACAAGCTGGAACCCACTGAGCACCGTTTCATCTGTTCATCACCTCACCTAACTGCAGACAGCTTTCAGAAATTAATGTCCACTGCGTCACTTCCAATTTTCAAGCTTCTTGCCAGGTAAACTCTATAGCTAAGCAGACTGTATAGGTAAGGAAATTCTGGGGAACATAGTTCCTAGTTTAACACAATAGCGGTAAGCTTGCTGGCCCACGGAGCAAGAACTGAGTGCCTTAGGCAGGAGGCTTGCCTGTGGAGCTAAAAGAACTGTAACACTTGGCTGGGCTGTGAAGGGCAGAGGCCTGAGTGTGCACCATGCTGGGGTTGCATGCCTCCTCCCCTGGGAAGCATGGCACTAACCACCCATGTCCTCTGGCATGACAAGCGTAGGTAGTGTGGTGGGAGCCAGCCTGAGAGGCTTGGGAGATCCCGTGCAGGGGTCTTTCTGCTGACGAGGCAAGCTCCAGTGAAGCCCAGTGGCAAAGCAGAAGCCTTGGGCAGTGTGTGGTAGCTGGAGGCAGCAGTGACCTGAACACAACGTCTGACCTGAACCACTGCACGTATGCCCAGCCACATAAGAATGGACATGGGTAATTTGAAGGAAAGCTAAGCATTTCCCCATTAGAGAATCTGTTGTTATTGTTTACTGTTTGCTTTCTATAAGTAATAATAATGGCTTTCACTTTGCCAATTCTTTGTAAGTGTCTCATGTGTCCAGCTGTCACACGAGATAGGAGGAAAAGTCAAGTACATCGGTTGCTAAATTAGAGTCCATGTGTCTGTGTGTCACATATATAATGACTGATGCTAGTGGGTGTACGTGTTGCATTCCTAGAAGTCTTATGGCTGTCTGGAAGTCTGAGATACAGCCTGTCAGCATATGTAATGCAGGTAGACATGCACATACAATACATTACTACGGTGGCCATGATCTCTGACAGAGGGAGTGTAACTGCCCATTAGTTGTTTCTTTCTAGAATCCATCACCTCAATTACACTGATGCCAAGCTTTCCCTGGGGATGCCCCTTGCCAATGACAGCATGGCAGGGTCACTGAAGTAGATCTGTTCTGGGAGACGAAAGACTCCTCTGACAGTCCAGATATTGATTGAAGAATTCCCCAATGGCTGTGCTGAACTTTCCTTAGAACTGCAAAACCCATCTAGAATGATTTCACCCAAGCTAACTCTCTCCTCCTCCCTTCCTGTCTTCTTTCCTTTCTTCCTTCTCTCTCTCCTTCATGCGGGGTCAGACCAAGACTCTCCCAGCTCCCTCCACATTTTCTCTGAAAGGCAATTCCCTGAATAAATTTCTAGCTCATATAATTTTGTCTTGGTGCTTGCTTCTTGGAGGATTTTATGGATTGAATTGTGTCTTGCCAAAATATTGTTAGGTGCTGTCAAATCAGTTCCGACTCACAGAGATCCAGTGCACAACAGAACGAAACACTGCCCGGTCCTATGCCATCCTCACAATCATTGCTATGTTTGAGCCCATTGTTCCAGCCACTGTGTCAATCCATCTCACTGAAGGTCTTCTTCTTTTCCGCTGACCCTATACCAAGCACAATGTCCTTCTCCAGGGACTGATCCTTCCTCATAACATATCCAAAGTGAGATGCAGTCTCTCCATACTCGCTTCTAAGGAGCATTCTGGATGTGCTTCTTCCAAGACAGATTTGTTCATTCTTCTGACAGTCTAAGGTATATTCAATGTTCTTTGCCAACACCATAATTCAAAGGCATCAATTCTTTTTTGGTCTCCCTTATTCATTATCCAGCTTTCATATGCATATGAAGTGACTGAAAACACCATGACTTGGGTCAGGCACACCTTAGTCCTCAAAGTGACATCTTTGCTTTTTAACACTTTAAAGAGGTCTTTTGCAACAGATTTGCCCAATTCAATGTGTCTTTTGATTTCTTGACTGCTGCTTCCATGGGCATTGATTGTGGATCAAAGTAAAATTAAATCCCGGACAACTTCAATCTTTTCTCTGTTCATCATGATGTTGCTTATTGGTCCAGTTGTGAGGATTTTTGTTTACCTCCACCAAAAATATGCGTTGTAAATCTCTATGCCTGTGGTTATAATCCCACTTGGGAATGCATTGTCTCTGTTATGTTAATGAGACAGGATTATTGTAGGGTGTGTCTTAAATCAATCTCTTTTGAGATATAAAAGAGATTAAACAAGCAAGGGAAAGAAGCTGAGATGGGGGAAGAAAGATGCCAAGCCACATGATGATCGCCCAGGAGCAGAAGATCAAAGAGACAAGGGCCTTCCTCCAGAAATGATAGAGAGAGAAGGACTTCCCCTAGAACCTGCACTCAGAATTCGAACTTCTAGCCTCCTAAATTGTGAGAAAATAAATTTCAGTTTTTTAAAGTCATCCAGTTGTGGTATTTCTGTTATAGCAGCACTAGATAACTAAGATAGAGGACATGGACTTACACAATTGCAAAGAAAAATGTCAGTACACTAAAAAAAATGAAGTCTAGCACCAAAAACTGAAAAAAACGAATTTAAGTAACAGATGATTAATTTAGAAATCTTTACTTTCATGATTTGGTTACACCATCAAAGAAAGCTGCCAAGTATTGACTCTAGACTTCTTTCCTTACACAGAGTTTCAAGATAAGAGTTTCTTTACATAGAGTTTATAATTATAGATGGCATACCTTGCCCTCCCTCACAGAAGCCAGGCTGTGATTAGAGAGTTCTCCAATTAGAAGGGAAAAACCCTCTCATCCTTTCACATTGATGAAAACTCATGGAAACCATTCCTATTCCATCTCTCCCACCTTCTTGCCCACTTCCACTGGGTCAATGACTGATGTGAAATTATCATTGGGAGAGTATCCTAGCAAGAGTATTTATGCTCCAGGAAATCCAAGTAGGTGGAGGTACACTTCATCTTCGTAATTATAATACAGCGTTGAATGGACTGGCATCTAGTCTGGTCCATAGCCTAGCTGACATAATATTTGAAAAAGATGGTAAGAGACAAGCTAATCTCCATTTCTTTGATTGCTTTACTCTGTATTCCTGTTTCAACTAAGATTATCAGTAATGTGCATATCTAAATTAATGTTACATTGATCCATATAAAATTCTTTTTAAGGAATACAATTTAGTGTTCAAATGCTTTCACTGGATTCAATATAAGAATCAGATAAATGAAGAAATGTTGAAACTTTTTCAAATCCTCTTTTGGAAGCCGTGTTCACCATGTTAGTGGCCTTTAGATTCAGATTTAAAATCTTCTAGAATTCAGTTCCAGAAATATTTTATACCTCCATTCATTTAAAAATGAGATCAAAAGACTTTATCCTGCCGTTGCCTTGGTGGCCATGAAGCTCAGTGTTACGTATAATGCTTAAGAATAATCTTATCCTTTTGCATAATTTTTTTTCTTATATGATTTCTGATCTTCCTAGGTTACTTGGTAATTATCATATTGTTTATGGGTTTATTTTAAGTACCACTAAATATTTGGATTTTTTTTAGAGGGGGAAATAAGCAGTATATAAAATCTTAAATAAATTATACATGTGTACTCATAGCAATGTTTTTTACTCTGCCCAAATCATGATTAGATGATGTTTTAGAAAGAAATAATACTATAGGGAGTTGTGAATAATTTAACAATTCCAATTCAAGTTAGTATATAAAGTTAACATCTCATACTTTTTTTAATGTAAAAGAATGAATCTTTTCTCTTTGATCTAGATCTGGTTATTGGAATGGAAACACGGAAACCATTGACTGCAGACCCAGCTCTGTAGTATGCCCTCATGCAAGGCAGCCAGTTTGTCCCTTAGCATCCTCCTTCATATATAAGGGAGTTGTACTAAAGAGACCCAAGAGATCATTTCCAGCCCTGAAATTGTATGATTCCTTAGAAGTTTAAGCTTACTCAATTTCCAATCAACCTTTAAACACCTAATCATCATAGGAGAACACATTCAAGAATGGCAATAAGTTGTGATGGGAGAAAGCTTCCAAACTTGCATCCATTTACAAAGATACGCTCAGGAAATGGTCTTTAATGAAGCATTTCCTTTCAAATTAGATTTGAAAGTTACATTACATAATAAGCCTTTTGAAATTCCAAGAACTTAAAATTCCATTCAGTGATCTGACATTATGAAAATGGATCATAACCAGTCAGAAGAGCTAATTCATTATGGGCAAAATAATATTAAAAATATCTAGAATTCATTGGTTATTACAGTAGCTTGCTGAAACTATAACTAGTTTAAACACACACAGATGCACACAAACGCACACATGCACATAGTATAGAACAGATACTGTGCTTGATGACAATGGAGAATAGTCTTATTAACTATTTGGAAATACAGTGCTTCGTTTTGTTTCAGGCATAACTGTTAATTACTTTATTTTAGCAGTCAAGAGAAACAAAA
>NW_004444195.1:2153393-2156130 GCF_000243295.1 Trichechus manatus latirostris
CAGCTGAAAGAGACCAGAAGCAATTATCTGATAATATATATTTCCCTGAGTTTCCAGCTTTCTATCCCAGAAAATTATTCGAAAATAAGCATAGGAAAAAAAGCTATATTGACAATTAGCATGAAGAGGAAACAGGTGTGTGTACAACTGTTTCTTTCAGCTCTTACACATTGTAGGTCAGGGGAAAAAAAAAAGTGTAAATCTTCATTCAAACTCATATCCGCCCAAACTTCTTGGGCCAGACTAAATTATGTCCACCAGTCTGAGAGATCCAAGGATTGAGCAGAAGAATGTCACTGTTAATAATAAGCTGGTATATAACCTAGAAGACCTCTTTTTTTAAAGTTCAAGATGTTGTCTGTTTCATAGTTCTTATCCCCAGGAAACAGGATGTGCTTAGTATAATTAGCTGAAGAGTGAAAGAGCAGCCTGGATGCTGTGGCTGTATCCCTAGAGATGGTTTCACTGTGAACTGCTCCTGACTGCTGCTCTCTTGACTCATTTGTGGTTTTACTGTTCTTTCCACAAATCGGAGACTTTGCAACAAGTTTGAAGTTGCATTTGAAGATGTGTTAGGTAATTTATATTTGACTTCCTACCACTCTGCTTGCCTGTCTGTGCTATTTGCCATTTCTTCTCTTTGTTTTCCTTGTCCAATCTATGTCATTCATTCTTTTAAAACCCTGTTGAATACATGGCTAATCTGCTCTTTTAAAATATAAATTATTGCTTTCCTTTGGTCTTTATTAAATGCAATGCTTGGTCACTCCAACCAGATTTTTAAGATCCCCAGGGATAAGAACTATTTATTTCATGCCACCTACAGGATTAGGACAATGCTTGTTGTTGTTAGCTACCGTTAAGTTGGCCTCCGACTCACGGCAACCCCATGCACAATGGAATGGATTGCTGCCCAGTCCCATGCCATCCCCATGATTGATTGGGGATTGAACCATTGTGATCAGTTTTTCATTGTGATCAAGTTTTCACTAACTGATTTTCTGAAATAGGTCATCAGGCCTTCTTCTAGTCCTGCTTATTCTGGAAGCTCTACTGAAACCTTTTCAGCATCATAGCAACAAGAAAGCCTCCAGTGACAGCAGGTGGTGGCTGTACACGAAGTACATTAGCCAGGAATGTAATCCTGGTCTTCCACATGGAAGGTGAGAATTCTACCACTGAACCACCAATGCCTCATGTAAACCAACAATAAATATTGACTGGTGGACAGATGTCCCACTTCAGGGCTCCTGTTCTCTGTAATATGTAAGTGTACAGGACAGGTGTCCTAGTTTTTAGGTAATAAACCCAACCCTCTAATGATTTTGTCTTGCTAATTGTTCTATTCATGGCTCAAAGTTAGGTTGATTAAACTTGTCCCCAAATGGCTTGTAATATCTATTTTTGGTTCAATTCTCACAGCTAAACTGTATATTGGATACCACCACTAAAAGCTGGAGTTGTATGGAGGCTGAAGCTATAGCTATATACCACATGGTCATCTCCAAACATTCTTAAGACTTAGCTTGTTTTATTACATTCTGCTTCTTATTTAGTGTATCATACAAAAGGGCATTACCACAGCTGCTGGATCAAGTAATGCTCAAAATCTCAGTCTTCAAGATCCTGCAAACATACTAGTATCTCTCTCCTTTGGACAAGATAAAGGATTACAACTCCCATAAAAATCTTCAGAATGTCCCTATTTACTCATACATAGCCATCCCATGGGCCACTTCTTCTCGAAGTATACTGAAGATATTTTCTAGTGTGTGTGTTTTAAATTCCTGGCACATCCCCTGTTATCTATCCCTGAAATGCTCTACTTTCTTAAGAAGGTTGAGATTGTTTTCCAGGTCTTAAGTTTAGAGCTTGTTGTTGAAATGAGAGCAAGTGAAGCACAATAAAATATTTGGAAGTCTGGAACTTTACAAAAATCTATGTTTGCTTAATGAGAATATTTTTTGTTGCTGTTAGATGCCATTGAGTTAGTTCCAACTCACAGTGACCCTATGTACAACAAAATGAAACACTGCCTGGTCCTGCACTGTCCTCACATATTCTAAAATCTCTTGGCATACCTCACAAGGTAAAATCTGAAGGCTCCTTGCACTTCCAGTTATTGAATTAGTCATGATCAATTCTTTTGAAATGGCTCCTTTTTTTTTTTTTTTACTTTTCTAAGCTACAGTTAAAATTTGAAGATTTAATGAATGAAATAGTGGTTTTTAAATATATCCAAATAGAGGAGTCAGTTCTTCTCATGGATGAAGGCATTATTTCTTTTGCACATTTGAAATAAAAGAACTCCTCTAGTGCTGAACATTCAGGCACGCATCTCCTAGTACCATCAGTCTCTCTCAAGATGTAAATGAGGCACTGAGTGATTAACTCCTTTTAGACACAAGGAAGCCACTGCTTATACAGACACTGACTTATTGTACTGTCCTACGTAATCAAATGACTTTGCATGGCACCATTACTGAAGTGAAATTAAATCATTAATCCCTCAACACTAAGTTAATTTTTCAGGAGTGATTTTAGACTTTAGAAGAATATAGACCAATTTAAGATTAGGAAGGGACTTCAACCATTTACTTGCAGAAGAAGGAGTTATGAAAGGCGAGGTAAAGAAGACAAATTGGTTTATGCTATTTAAATTAGAATTTCCTACTCCCACCTTCTCCTGGAGATAAAAATGGCTCTTACAGCAATTCACTGCCTGTTGGGATTTTTG
>NW_004444195.1:2156803-2157869 GCF_000243295.1 Trichechus manatus latirostris
ACAACAAAAAAATTACACATGATGTCACTTAATTGTGCAGACCCAACACATAAACTTAGAAGTACCTGGAAAGTCATGCCATAGAAACTTCAGATTTTTCCCTTACAGATTCATTCTTTAAAAAAATTAAGTAATGCTAGTGAAGAAATTCACAGACCTGCCAAGACTGTAGTGAAAATGGGTTTATCCAAGTGACTTGGCAGATGAAGGCAGTAAGAAAAAAAGAACAACATGGAAATGGTGAAGTGGGTGGGAAACAGGGCCAAAAGGAGTACCAAAGATAATTTCATAATAAAAGTGGTTGTCTAGTGCCAGCCATGCTGTCCTTGCATGGTGTAAAGTATTAACATGTTTGGCTGCTAACTGAAAGGTTGGAGGTTTGAGTCCACCCAGAGGTGCCTTGGATCGCCTGGCAATCTACTTGCAAAAAATCAGCCACCGAAAACCCCATGGAGCACAGCTCTACTCTGACACACACAGGATTGCCATGAATCAGAGTCAACTCGATGGCAACAGAACTAGTTTAGGGCTAACCGTGGCCATCCCTCTCACCCTTTGCCAGTCACTAAGATCCCAGCAAATAGCCTCGAACGTGGTGATGAGGGAAATGAGGAAGGGAAGTGAAACAAAAAGAAAGATTGACAACATTTTCTTCTCTGATATGGGACATGGTTAATATTTGTAATGGATGTAAGTAATTCAACACAATGGTTGGTAGTATAAGATCAAGGGTACAAGGGTCTGGGGCAGGGGAGTTGTCATTCTAAGGGTCTCAATACTCTCCGTTTATATTGATTTTTTTATTTGTGAGAAACAAAGAAACTTTGAGAGTTCAGTGTGTACAATGTCATCCTTCTAGCAATGATGGGTATCGGGGCTCTTGAGGTGGTCCCAGCCCACCCAAAGTTAGTAGGAAAAGTTAAAGTCTTTCTGAAAAGCAGAAAATTGGGCATTCCTCTAAATACTTTCCCCACTTCAAGCAATAGTCTCTGTGATGTTGAGGGTAAAGTTCATGCTACAGAATTTTCTTGTTGCAAATTTGTTTTTGCAGCATGAGGAATAGTTT
>NW_004444195.1:2178769-2180675 GCF_000243295.1 Trichechus manatus latirostris
AACCACTTATTCATCTGCATTCAATCTTCCAAAAGTCTGTTGACATTTTTGTGTGTCATTTTATTATCCATCCCTTTTGTCCATTGAGGCTTAATACCAAAACCCAAACCCACAGCCAACAAGTCGATTCAGTCTTAGTGACCCTATAAGACAGAGTAGAATCTTTACAGAATCAGACTTCCACATCTTTCTCCAACAGAGCAGCTGGTGGGTTCGAACCACTGACCTTTTGTTAGCAACCGAGAGTTAAATCACTGCACCACCAAGGCTGAAGCTTATATACTGTTTATTTTTAAAAATTTTTTTAGTGGACTCTTATAAATGCTTATTTAATCTACCTTGTTTAAACAAAAGTGTTGGCTTTGAATTTTAAAACTTACTCTTAAAAAATTTTCAAATTGATAAGCACATTGGCATTTCTGATATTTAACTTGTATTTTTCTGGCCTGATAAGGTTACAGGGAAAAGCAAAAAAAAAAAAAAACAGAACTACTTTTCATTCTTCTGCCAATCATCAAGTTGCATTAGGTTGTTTCAAGCAGAGAAAATATGTCTTGGATGTAGGCAACTATAGGAACTCAAAAAAAAATCAGATAATAGAATTATTAATATTGACTCATAGTATCTCAAGCATGCATAATTCTTCTGCTTACTTCTGATTAATCCACTACTACCCACCATAAATTCCATGGAAAATGACATTTTATTAAACTTCAAAACTTTATTGCCTCTTTATCCAGTCTATTAAAACCAAAAAACTCGAACCTGCTGCTGTCTAGTGGATTCCGACTCACAGCAACCTTATAGGATAGAGTAGAACTGCCCCATAGGGTTTCCAAGGCTGTAAAATTTACGGAAACAGACTGCCACGTCTTTCTCCCATGGAGCACCTGGTGGGTTTGAACCACCCACCTTTTGGTTAGCAGCCAAATGCTTAACCACTGCAGAGTCTTACACCTTCACATAGTAAACCAATGAAGAGCCTATTTGCCTGAATCTTATCTCTACCCACTTTGATACCTTTAATGTTAAGAACTGTTGTCTTTTCAACCATATAATGCTTTATGTGAATTCAATATTGCATACTAATTCTTCTAATGTCAGTGGAAGCGTAGAATTCTCAGTAAGAAGGTAAAAGGAGTCCTAATAACATGTAGCAACAATGAAGACGCTAATCAAATGTTAAAAGTGTCCAGATGAATTTTTGTAGTTAACTTCTGTGGGTGTCACAAATCTGGACTGCAAATGTCAGTTCTTTCCGTGGTTAGTGACATCAGTTAATTGAAAACAAGATGCAGGAACATGCAGACGCTTGTTTGAACAAGTAAATGCAGCGTGATCTACGGTAAGCCTCACTTTGCAAATATTACATGTTCTTGAGAAGCCAGACAGAGAGCAAGTTTAGACTTGAGGATAGCAAGTGTCATTGAGGGTAAGGACTGGTTTTTTTCCCCTGAGAAAGGATTTTCTCACTTATCTAGAAGAGAATAGCTGTATATTAGCCTAGCAATTCAGCATTTCATTATCAGTTTTATTCGAAACTTGAAATATGAATAGTGTAAATTCTTCTTTGATCTCTCTACTTCCAGGGGTTCATTCACCACCTATTCACTGCTAACATTCAAATAAGCCAATTTTATTCAGACTTTTCTTCTAAACTTCTAACACATCCCAAAGAATTGTCCTCGGATATTTCAAACTCAGTAAGTCCAAAATCAATCAAATTATCTACCTACATATAAGGTCTAGTGTTCTTCTTAAATTTCCTAACTTAATGGTTTTACTCTCTATTCAGTCATCTAACAAAAAATTTTAGTCATTTTCCACTGCCAAGCATAGTTCTTGTACCAGTGGCCAAAAAATATTCCTCAAATAAATGAATGAGAAGGTTTTCAGTGCTTTCTAG
>NW_004444195.1:2181222-2192553 GCF_000243295.1 Trichechus manatus latirostris
TTGACAAAGTGGCTGCAACAATGGGCTCAAGCATAACAATGATTGTGAGAATGGCACAGGACCGAGCCACGCAACGTTGTGACATAGGGTCACTATGAGTTGGAAGTGACTCAAAGGCACCTAACAACAACAACTCTAAAGCTGTACTTTCCCATTTTTGATCACAGTGTGTATCTCATTCTCCATGCCTTTGATCATATTATTTTCTACCATGGAATGTTCCTTCCTTCTCTTTTCTAGCCTGCTCAAATCCTGCTCATTCTTTAACTCCCAATTAAAATATCTCCCAGGCCACAAATCGAATGAATTTTTTACTCCTCAAATCTTTCATGATACTTTTTGTTCATATCACTGCTGTAGCTCTCAACAGTCTATGCTGTATTTTACCAATATTTTTTTGTCTTACTCCCTTTGAAGTCCTAAAGTGCACTCTCCTCAGCACTTAGCACCTGACCCACAATAAATGCTATATAAGGTTTACAAATTTGGTACTGAATTAATGCCATACGTACATTTTCATTAAAATTATTAAGAATCACAAATATATTTCAGAAATTAGAGAAAAAATAAAATAAAACTGAACCAGAAAGTCTTCAATATTGAGACGAGGCTGGAAAAGATTAAAATAATGTGACGCATAATGTAATATGGGCTCATATTTCCAAAAAAAAAGTCCAGTTTTATTTTGTTTACTGAAAGATAAAATTTCTAGTAGAGATGAAACCTCCCTCTTTTCATATTGCTCCTTTCCTTTTCCTTTAGACTCTTCAAAACAGAAGCAGCTTGGACATTATTGATACCTGTGGCATTAATTCTTTATTCACTAGGTTTATTTTTTCCCCATCTAGTCTTCCAGGTGCCATGAGCATAGCTGTAAGAACCTCAGTGCTTAAGATGAGAATGCATGCCATGTAGGAGGAAAGCATTCCGGCTCCCCTTTGGAAAGCTTTTATTTCATTCCAGTGCATCTGAGAGAACATGAGCCTGTCTGGAGTGTACTCCCCTTTCCCTCTGGTGCTGTGTTCTCCTATATTAGAAGAGGAGCATTGGAAAGGAGGAAGCAGGCTGTTCTGGTTTCCTCTTCACAATCCCAGGACCCCTGTATCAAGTCCTGTATTGCAGTGGTCCCATATGCAATGTGTTGACTGTGGAAGCAGCAGTGGTGAGAGCTTGATGTATCTGAATTTTAATTATACATGGTAAAGACTCCTTGCTGGTTCAGAAAAGCCACTGTTCTGATTTGTTTTCTTTTAGTGAAGGGCATTTTATCCAATTAGAGGGAAATTATCAAAGAGTAAAGAAGCCAACTGCCTATCTCAATCTCACTGCAGACTTGCTGTATAAGAAGGTTCTAATTATACTTACCACAGTGTTAAGAGCTCCCTGCTAACCAAAAGGTCAGCAGTTCAAATTCACCAGCCATTCTTTAGAAACCGTGTAGGGGCAGTTTTGCTTTGTCATATAGGGTCACTATGAGCCGGAATCGACTAGATAGCAACAGGTTTTTGGTAAGCAATAGTAGGAGCCCTGGTCTTGCAGTGGTTAAGAGCTCACTGCTAACCAAAAGGTCAGCAGTTCAAATTCACCAGCTGCTCTATAGAAACCCTATGGGGCAGTTCTGCTCTGTCCTATAGGGTCTCTATGAGTCAGACTCGACTCGATGGCAACGGGTTTTGGTTTTGGAATCCATAGTAATGGGCTTTGCTCTAGCAAAGGACTCTTTCTTAAACTCTTTATTATTTTAAACTCTTTATTATTTAAACTCTTTCTACTAAAGTAGAATTATAAAGACCCACATGTAACCATATCCAACTTCAACCTTTGTTAATTTATAGCCAATCCCTGATTCCTAGATAATTTTGAATCAAACCCCAGATACCATATCATTTCATATATACGTATTTGTAAGTATCATGTAGGAGTCTTGTTAGAAATATTGTTAAATCTGTTTGCCTTTGATTAGTAAACATCTCATCCTACTGTAGAATTCATATTTTGTTGCTCAGAAGTTGAAAAATATAGGGGACTTCCAGAGTATATTGGATTTGTAAAGCCTATGTGGAGAGTTGGATTGTGTGAGCTAGCTCTATTCCTGTCATTAATCTATTCTGTACACAATGGCCCCGGGGTGCAGAAACGCCCCTCCTATGGTCACCTAGTAACTTTTCACTAGTCAACAACAAGCTGAATAAACTATTATGCTGTGGGAAAGTGCTTGCCTAGCTGGCTGGGATCATCTCCTAGATTTTAGGAGAAATAACCATTGCCAAGTTTCAATTTGTTAAACCTTTAGGCTCTGCTGGCAAGAAAGAAACATAGCAATTTTGGAGCATAAAATGGATACAGAAGACATGGGCTCAGGTAAACTAGGCCAAATATTAAAGCAGATTTGGAGACAAAACCTGATGCTAAAGCAGGCGTTTCTACGGGATGATCTTTTTGAGGAGGCTGGTGGGGCCACTTGGCTAGCCACAGTGGTCTTTCTGGGTCAAGAGCTCAGTGGGGCCCTTCACCAACTGTTGGAGCACACTGCAGGGACCCTGCACTCTACCTGCCAGCAACTACAGGTACTGCTTGACAAGGAGAATCAGTGCATCTGGAGACAAGGCAAGTATTTCTCTTATTTATTCTTTCTCTAAGAAATATTGATTGAGTAGCCAGTCTGAGAGGTACTAAAGAGCATACTATCAAGGCTTAGACAGAATCTCTGTCACAGGGAATAAGGGGGAAATCAGATAAGGCAAATACATAATAATACAAGGGACCTTGAGACCACTGCCATCAGAGACATATGAATGAAATACTTTAGGGCTTCAGAAGCAATTAAAAAGCCCAAACCCGGTGCCACTGAGTCAATTCCAACTCATAGCCACCCTATAAGGCAGAGTAGAACTGCCCCATAGGGTTTCCAAGAAGGAGCTGGTGGATTTGAACCGCCGACCTTTTGGTTAGCAGCAGTAGCTCTTAACCACTGTGATACCAGGGCTCCGAAGCAGTAGGGGATGTGTAATAATGCCCTATTTGTTCAAAAGCAGGCAAGATCCCACTTTCAGGGTAGAAAATTTTACTAGCTTACATGTGATATTCAAACTGAAGCTTAAACAATGAGTAGGATTTATGCAGCTGGAAATTGAGAGTCTTGAAAGAGCATTACAGGCAGAGGTATTATTAGCAGGATTCAAGACTTAGAAATAGGCAAGAATAGGCCCAGTTTAGGCAGAGAAAGTAGCTTTTCTGGACTGTAGCAGAATATTCTATCTCTAGACTTAAGTATGAACCCATTAATTTCAAAAATATGTACTTGGAAAACTAGAGTAGTCTGGGACATGTAATTGGATTCCCCCACACATGCACAATAAGGTGGGGCAAATTTTGGGGACTATATCTAGTTATGAATGCTGAGGCGTGCACTAAGAAAGACATCTAAGGAATGTAATGTCAGACAACAAGGGTTACTTCAGATGGGAAGATAGGTGACATCGTGAAATCTAACTCTAAATAAGATGGTATCAAGGCAAGTGGGTAAGTACTATCAGTCAAGAATCCAGGGGAGATGAGGTTAAGCAATAGAATCTTGAAAGCAGAGCATAGGCATCAGGGAAATCAGTCCAAAGGTAGCATGACAGAGAGCCCATAATCTGTCACTCAAAATAAGCCATCCAGTCTCTGAAGAGAATTAAAAATTGTCCTAGAAGAACTCAGCTACCAGAACAGGAGTTCAAAATAAAGACAGGGGTTCTGGTATAAAGACAAAACCAAAAGAAAACAAAAAACAAGTTGTCAGAATGAAAGCCCAAAGACAAGCCCAGACTAGCGAAAAGATGATTTGGTGATGTGTCTAAAAACACTGAGCTATGGAGTCTTAAATCACATCTTCTTTAGTTCAGACTGAATTTTAAAGATTGGAGAGGTGCTCTGCCAGCAAGCAGTCATCAGGTGGCATCAGCTATGTGGAGAAGAGGGAAGAACATATAAGAGAATGGAACTGGAAGTGAGAGTTTACACCAGAATGAAGAGGCTTGACTTGATTTAGGAGTCCTTGAGTAGCCAATGTAGGTTCTGATCAGAGAACTGGCATAATCAGAGCTGTTCTTTGGAAGACTAATTAGAAAATTATCAATGATGACAAACCCACCACGAGGCATATTGTAAACCAAAATTTCATTTTCATAGTAGCTACGAAACCACTCAATAAAATATAGCATCTGTGCTAGCATAAATAATGGAGCTATGATATTCCTGCCCATCAGCCTCATCTGGAGTTTTAGGCCAAATATTTTAAGTGGATCATTGATAAAATATAATATAGCCAGAGGAGAAGAAACAGTTCTCCAAATCATTCCAAATGAGGAATGATTGAGGGAGATGTTGACTTCAGTTGAAAAGAGTCTTACGGGAAGTCATGACACTTATCGCAGAACAAGTTGATTCTGACTCAGCAACCCTATAGGACAGGGTAGAACTATCCCATAGGGTTTCCAAGGCTGTAATCTTTTATGGAAGCAGACTGCCACATCTTTCTCCTGCAGAACGGTTGGTGGATTCTAACTGATGACCTTTTGTTTAGCAGCTGAGCACTTAACCACTGCATCACCAGGGCTGCAAGAGTTATGATACCTGTCTTCAAATACTCAAAGCACTTTCATGAACAAGAAGAATAGGATTCACTCTTTGCTACTATCATAAAGGGAATTCGTGGGTGGCACAAATGCTTAAGGGCTCAACTACTAGCCAAAAGGCTGATGGTTCAAACCCACCCAGAGGCTCATCAGAAGACAGGCCTGGTCATCTGCTTCCAAAAGGTCACAGCCTGGAAAACCCTATGGAGCCATTCTACTCTGAAATCTGGTGTCGCCATGAGTAGGAATCGACTCCACAGCAACTAACAATGACTATCTTAAAAAGTAGTTTGTCCCCAACTCCTAGAAGTATTAATTCCTAGAACTGTCACTAATTAGTAACAATTGTACAGATGACTTCTCCTTCAAGAAGGAGATTGGCTTAAATGCATGGGAAGGGTCTTTTTTGATT
The DNA here is from genome assembly GCF_000243295.1 of Trichechus manatus latirostris. Lineage (NCBI taxonomy): Eukaryota > Metazoa > Chordata > Mammalia > Sirenia > Trichechidae > Trichechus > Trichechus manatus. Next base: position 2,186,254 of record NW_004444195.1, read on the forward strand.
TCTAAGATTATCTTTCTATACCTCATTACATGTCAGTACAAAAATATAATTGGGTTTAGTTTGTATTTATTCTTTTTGTGTGTGTGTATGTGTGTAGAAATCATTAATTTCATAGACTGCCTCATGAAAATAAATGAATATTTGGGGAGGACTGCTACACTTTTAAAGAAAGAAGAAAAGGAGATGTGTAATTTACGCAGCATGCATGATGAATGTACTCCACTACAGACAACGTCCATCATTCAAGATATCCAAGCAACAGACATTGCTGCAAGAGGGGAGCTAAATGTCATAGAAACAGATACTGTGTCCCCCACAAACGGAGAAGAAAGTCATTACAAGAACCAGGTCCAGATAAAAAAAAATAAAACACATGTGAGTTCAGAATTAATGGAAAAGGAAAACAACACATCATTGAATGGAAATGTAACAGGACAAAAAGAATCACAGAACAAAATGTTCCCAGATAAAGCAGAAAATAAAGCTGATAAACAAACAGAACACATGACTGCTGAGAACATAAATGGCAACAAGAAAGAGATTCATGACATAATCCAGACAACAGAAAGAGAAATTCAAGAGATCTCAGAAAGCCAAAGAGAAGAGATTACCACATCTTCAATAACACGTGACAGCTTCAATAAATATGTGAATAGTCTTCTTCCCAATAATCCAGAGAGCGTAAACAAAAAGAATAACATAATGGAAAAGGAGTAAGTAAATGCAATGGGAGTGGGGATTATATATACCTATTTATTGGTGTGTTTTAATAGTTAATAGACATAGTATTTATACATGGATAAAATTTTTATTTCCTTTCCATATCTCCAAAAGTTATTATAAATCAATAAGCCAGTTTAAACTACCGCATAAAAATATATGCAGCTGCTATTACTAATATTGCTTGTCTCATATCTTAAGGGAGCAAACAAATGTTTCTTTAAAGGGAGAAGGAATTAACTAGATAACCCCACTGCCGTCGAGTCAATTCTGACTCATAGTGACCCTATAGGACAGAGTAGACTGCCCCATAGGGTTTCCAAAGAGCACCTGGTGGATTTGAACTTCCAACCTTTTGGTTAGCAGCTGTAGCCCTTAACCACTGTGCCACCAGAGCTCCTAACTAGATAAGAAAGTGGTTACAATGCACAATTATCCTGAACATGGACACTTTTCTAAATCACTACTTTATCGATTATAATTAGATAAAACTGAGAGGCTGCAGAGTGTTCAGAAATCAGGTGAGAATTTTCTATCTTCAGATTTTATTCATACTCTCCAGCAAACTATCATTAACTCTTAACCTGTGTCTGTAGAACTCTAGGGGCTCATGGATAAGCTTCAGGAGGTTCTTAAAATTGAATGTATACTTTCATACCTACTTTATCTCCTTGGAGATGACTCAGAGCTTTCATCAACTCTCAAAGAGCCCATGACTTCAAAAAGGTGAGAAAGACTGATCTATTTTATAGATAACCTCCCCCTATACAGGAGTCCTGGTTGTGTAGCGGTTAAGAGCTTGGCTACTAACCAAAAAGTTGGCAGTTCAAATTCACCAGCCCCTCCTTGGAAACCCTATGGGTCAGTTCTACTCTGACCTATGGGGTTACTATGAGTCAGAATCAAATTGGCTTGAGGGCATGGGTTTTCAGGGTCCCCTATGCAAGTGTGTAATAATCCCTTATTTCTTTAAATAAAATAAAATACTCACGAACCACATTTTCCCATACCTTTAGAAGGTAATGAGTAATAACGAAAAAAAAAAAAAATCATTGTCTTTGGAAGTCAGAAAGACTTAAATTTTATTTCCTATTTTATTACATACTAATTCTATGGCCCTGGGAAACTTGATGCATTTCTTAGCTTCATTCTCTTTTTTCTAGAAATAATGTATGTCTTCTGGGATTAATTGGTAAAGTGAAAAGAGATAATCATGTAAAAGTTTGAGCACCATGCCATTTTGCAGATGTTCTCTCTCACTCAGCTAAATGTTAGCATGTTAGTTTATTTCATCCCTAACAGCCCTCATTTTCCCCACCTCCCACTCACTACCATCCCTCACTCCTCCCTTTCTCTGCCTTGATGTGTGATGCTCTTTCAGATGTAGAATAGTATTTCCAGAACAGCACCCCTAACTGCATCTGTGACCTCAGACAAGTCTTTTTGCCTACCTTGATCTTGGCTATCCTATCTATAAAACGAAAAGGTTGAGTGGGGCTCATTTAGCTGTGATGTCCCTACAGGTCTGGAAATCCAAAGAATTCTATGGATGTCATAGGAATACATTCAATGCATGAAAGACTTCCATAATCTGAAAAAAACTATGCCTCTGCAAAATGACTAAAGTAGTCAACATGTGGTTGGTTACACATTTCATTTGAGAAAAGCAGTAATACTTCATATACTTACATTTAGAAATGACTGAAAGCATCAGCTAATGAGTCATTGCCTGAACAACTCCCTCTAACACCTCCTTTAGGTGTTCCCTAGTTGCTGATTTCATCTTGTGGCATTAAAACCAATTGTGCTTGGCTTGCATATTTAAGAAGATGACTACTCATTGCAAGCTCTTAGGCTAGGAAGCCATTATACCACATAAAAGATGTGTGTCATAAACAAAGCCTTGCTCAGAATCCATTGTGATTCCTCCCTGGGCAACTTTCTGAAAGGCATTACTATTACTCTTACTGTAGCTCTCCTGGTGTATACAGAATGAAGGGGAAAACAAGACTAGAACAAACCAATATGATTATTTTAGGAGCTGGACTAGATCTACTTGATCTGAGTCGGGGGAATGGAAACATTTACAGGTCCCCTTGCCCTATGTCATCTTTCAGTTGGGAAACATACCTTCTGGAAGAAGAGGGTATTGAGTTGGTTTCTAGGGCACTGGTCTTTTGTAACCACAAAGGAGTCATCCTTGAAGATATACAAGGTTGAGGCATGGCATACTTTCTTTTAAATAATGTGTCACATTGTCTGAACCACTATTATCACCATCATCAGATGATACTCAAGCAGAGCAATAAGCTGGATATGTTCTATTCCTTCTAATTTTATGGGTTTAGAATCGCAAATATAAATAAATGGCCCTTTTTGCGTTTTCAACATATATTTTAGATTTTTGTGCTACAAGCACTATAAGATCCAATTTACTAATGATTGAAAAACAGTTAAAACCTGACTATTCTAAAACTAGTTATTAGTACTTTTTATGTATATCCTCTTATTTCTCATTAATATTGCCTATATTGCAAATCGTTCCACTGGTATAAAATGAAAAGTAATGAGGAGAAACTCAAGTTAATAATTTTAATGCTGAGATCTAGCGTTTATTTTGTATCCATTTTATGTAAACCCATTATTATGAAAGGTGTCTTAGTTATCTAGTGCTGCTACAACAGAAATAGCACAGGTGGATGGTTTTAACAAACAGAAATTTATTCTTTCACAGTTTAGGAGGCTAGAAGTCCGAATTTAGGCATCAGTTCCAGAGAAAGCCTTTCTCTCACAGTCGAATCTGGGGGATGATCCTTGTCATCAATCTTCCTCTGGGTCTAGGAATTCCTCAGCACAAGCACCCCAGGTCCAGGGACACACTCTGCTCCTGGCTCTTCTTTCTTGGTGGTAGTAGGTCCCTCTCCTCTCTGTTCGACTCTCTCTTTAGTATCTCAAAAGAGATCGACTCAAGATACAACCTAATTCTGTAGATTGTGTCTTGCCTCGTTAACTTAATTGCCTCTAATCCTGCCTCATTAACTTCATAGAGGTTAGGATTTACAACACATAAGATAATGACATCAGATCACAAAATGGAGGACAACCACACAATAATGGGAATCATGGCCTAGCCAAGTTGACACACATATTTGGGAGACACAATTATATCCTTAACAAGATGTTTAAATGTTTTATTTCGTTCATTTATCACACTATTTTGGATTAGGTATTGGTTTCAGTTTGTAATGTATAAAGAAATCAGTGCCCTGGAATGATTAAGGAAGTATGATATTGTATTTAAGAATTTGATCTTTGGCATTAAAGATAGATGGATTCAATTATTGGTTCTACAACTTACCATCTGTGTGATCTTCTGACTCTGCAGGAATTGGAGGATGAGGGTTCATAGCAGGAAACCCTGATGGCATGGTGGTTAAGAGCTACAGCTGCTAACCAAAAGATCAGCAGTTCGAATCCACCAGGTGCTCCTTGGAATCCCTATGGGGCAGTTCTACTCTGCTCTATAGGATCGCTGTGAGTTGGAATCGACTCGATGGCAACGGGTTTTTTTTTTTTTGGTTTATGTGCCAGACACTAATTTATAAGTACTTAACATATAATAGTTCATTTAATTCACTTGGCTTCCCTATGAGATAGGTGTTGTTTTATCACTATTTTACAGTTGAGGAAGCTGAGGCACAGAGAGTTTTAGTATATTGCCCAAAGTCACAGAGTCAGTAAGCAGACGAGTTAGAGGGAGAACTGGGATTCACACCAAGGCAATGTGGATCTCAAGTTTGTGCTCTTAAGCATTTAGCTACGTGGTACACAAATCAAATAAGTTTAAAAATTGCATCCTTTTTTTTTTTACCTTGCAGGTTTCTTGATGTGCTGAATGATGAAACTGGACCACAGGTGTCTTGCTATATTACAGCACCATCATACGTTCTACAACACCTAGAATGCCGAATAATTAATAGCATGAGTTCTTTAATAGTGAGTGAAAATGAAGAGTTGGTCAGCAATGTCATCACTATTGAGTTCTCAGATCAGGAAAAGAGAATCCCATTCCCAATATGCATTGCAATTCCATTTAATGCACGTTACAGGGGAAACTACAGAGACATCATGGTGAAAGTGTCTGACATAAGCCTTCAATCAAGTTACCTAACCCCAAATGCTCTGGAAGGACCAAGAGGAAGTTATAAGGTTGGTACATCCCTGGCTACATCAACATTTGCTCTTTGGCTCCTTTTCTAAATAATACTCTGACTACTAGATTGCAGTGCCGATACAACTGCTCATTGATAACAAATGGAATGGTTGATAGATTTATGCCAGTGCATTAATGCTTTTTTACCATCCATAAAGATCAAAAGGCAGAAATTATTGACCAGCGTTTGAAACGGAGAACTTGGACCTAGGACCTAGCAAATATTTTCACCTGGGAAGCAAAACCAACTTCATGGCCCAGTTAGTTGCATGCTTTAGACTACCTTTAGACCAACATTTCAAGTGTGATGGCTCTCTGGTCTAAATTTAAAAATGTGAGAATTTCTCGATGATAGTAGCTTTATTTTCTATCATTCATGCTTTGAGAATATATGTAAACAAATAAAAAAGTGAGTGTGTGTATGCTTGTGAGATATTTGAATCTGTAAATGGTATTTAGTCTGTATCTTGAAAACAACATATGTGGTAGTTAGGATGTGGACTGTGGAAGTAGATTGGCTGAGTTGAAATTTGTTTCCTACACTTTTCTGCTATATGAACTTGGACAAGTTATGTAACTTTGATGTGACTCAATGTCTTCATCTGAAAAATGAACAAAACAATAGTTTCTGTCTGATAGGTTTAAAGATTATGTGAGACAAGACACTTAGAAAGATAAAAGGAAGCTTGTAAATAAATATGTTATCATTTTGGTTAATAAATGATCATTTTTCATGGTAAGCTTTTTTGTAATAACTTTGAGGCCCTCTAAAAGGATGGGAATTCATAGTTTGGGAAGAGAGAATGTACACACAGAGTTGATGGGAATTAATATTTAACATATTCTGTAGGCCACTGAACTTTTTTTTTCTTTTTTTTATTGTGGTAAAATATATATCACAAAATATTTACCATTTCATCCATTTTTATGTGTACAGTTCAGTGGTATTAATTATGCTCACCATGTTGTGCAACCATCACCACTGTCCATTACCAAATTTTCTATTACCCTTAATGAACTTATTTTTAAGCTACTAAAATACTTGTCTTTTTCAGCTTTATGTATGTTGTCATTATTTGAGAAGAGCAGGGGATAAATATAAAATTTTTGATGTATGCAGAACTATAATACATCTCTTCCATTTCTGAATTTGATCTTTTCTGAGCTATGAAAAAGCCTATATAGTTGAATGTGAAAGTTGAGCCTGTTCTAATCACTTACTCCAATTCATGCGAGCAATATATTTTATATTAAATCAAGGTAGCCTGCACTAGGCTGGTCAGCACTGCCCTTGAGTGGGGCTTTTTAATCTTGCTTGGCCAGTCCAACTGACTATCATAATGAAAGCAAAGACTGTTCATCACACA